>NC_090870.1:2570685-2573185 GCF_036669935.1 Montipora foliosa | reverse complement strand
AAAACTTCGCACTTAGACTCGCTTTGAAGAGGAGGCAGACATGACCGCTGAAATGGCCTATTGTCAAAGTGGTGGTAGCACTCGCCCCAATCCTACACATGTGACCCGGCCACGGTGAACACTTACTGTGTGTCAAGTCCAATTAATACCGGTGGGCTTTCATTGCATGTTCCCTATTTTATGACTCAGAACTTGTCTTCAAACAACTCAGTCTTTGATTACTAGCAGTAAATCAGGTTTGAGTTCGTAGAATTTCTACTCCGCCATGAGAAGTTTTCCCTTTTTTTTATCAAAACTGTTTGAATCAAGGCGTGGTTTGTTTAGAGGGCCACTAGTTTCTCAATGCGATCAAACTATTAGAAGTCTTCCTCTCAATCAAATCACAATTAACTAATTGTTCTAGTATAATTCATTACCTTCCGCAAAGTCTCGTTTCATTTCCATCTTTACTCCACTTCCTGGCAAAGGTACATCTGAGTTCATGGGGAAATGAAGTTGGGCCTCATCAACATAACGACAGGCGCTTTCCGGAACACCCGTTTCCATACTATTCTCTTTTGGTTCGTACCAGTACATCATATAAAAATTACACATTTCATCTGCCATGGTTGCTCTGAAAAGAAATCATACGTAGCCATTTTGAGTAAAGGGCGCCCATCACTGGGTTATTCTCACGTTACGTCATTGTCTCGTCGTCACGTTGGTAGCCTTCGAACGCAGACGTATTTCCGGTTGTCGCTTCTCTCTTGGGGTGGAGAGAAGCGACAACAGGAAATACGTCTGCATTGGCAGGCTACCAAGTTGGTCATTTGCCCCCTTGTTTTGTTATCCAGCATTTGTACATTACACTATTGTTATCTGTCTCTTTCTTGATATTATTTGCAAACCACCATTCTTTTCGCCAGTTTAATGGGTCATTTAACAATTGCTGATCTCGTTTGATTAAAACGTCACTGATATTTTGGCTTAGGTTAACCTCATTCCCAGGGCTTTTCACCGCCGAAAAAAGCCCTGGGAACGAGGATGGGCTTAGATAAAACACAGTTATCCTTTCGCTGCCATTCATTAGCCTGGTCACTTGATACTGCAACAATGTCAGTGCGGAAAACAACCTTGTTCCCAGGGCTTTTTCACCGAGCAGATGCGGGAAGGGCCTGGGAACAAGGTTCTTGCACTCGCCTTTTCGCCAATGTTCCCGGATTGTGCTTCGTATGTAGGGTTGAGTTTGTTAGTTCTCTGCTATGCCCATAATCTATATTATACATCACAAATAATTCAACGTAACAGAAGCGTTATTAACATACCCAATGTACGTGATTTGATCTCTCTGCATTGAATTGTACGTACACCGAGCTGCCTGTTAATCACATGAAAGAATACATAAGCATTTTTAGACCAAGGTATTATTCGATATCACAGCTGATTGAATTTTCATAAGGAGTTGTCAGGTGTTGTAGGAAGGGTGCGATCCGGTTGACTTTTAAGCCATGTGGGGTCCATGTATGACGAGCCAAAACAAGGGTATAACTATATGGCTAACGAATATATTCATTTTCCACGCCAAATGGTTACAATTCAGACGTCACCCGAAAATTAGCATTTTCCTTTTAGTGGTACCAGAGAATTTGAAATCTGGCACGTTTGTCCACCATTCATCAGAATCTGTTGACGATTTGTAGGCGTATGAATAAAGACTGCACCTCTGTAAGGAAACAACTACGGCGCCGGGAACTGGTCTGAACATAGCTTTTTGTTGGTGCCCGGGGACTGGTACTATCCTTGGGCACCGTTGCCAGGAACGGGGACTTGTCTGAACACGCTTTCCTCAGTTCCCACGCTTTTTCCTATGCTTCCCTGCGATGCAGTCACGATAATGGCGGCCGGTGGAAAGTGAAGGAGGGAAGAAATCATTGCGTTGTTAGACCTGGGGTGTCTGAACAACGTCCATTTTAGTGCCGAGGAACGGGCACCTAGTCTGAACGGGGCCTAATATGGAAGAGCGTCCCAGTTGTTGGTTAAAATGAAGTGAAGAAATCAGATTTATCAGTAACCAGGAGGGTAATTTTGCCGGCAGAGAAAAATGACAATTCTTACCAAAGTATCGCCCATTTGAACACTAAGATCTTTACCGGGTTCAACCGGGTAAAATGCCTGCAATTGAAAAGGAAATTAGAACGCAGCTATGTAAGAATTTCGGCCATGGTCTTTAAGGCCACTTTGTGACGGACAAATTTTAAACAAACCCCTAACTTTCCTACCTGAGGGCGTTGCGGGTCTCCTTTGCCTATTTGAGTCCACTGGCCATTACGGACTCGATAACCACTGATAACCGTGCCTACAAAACCCCAGTAAAAGACAGTCATAATCAATTGATATTTTCACCATTTTTGCGTGTTTTTCATTTCAGTATATTCAGTTAAGGCACTGTGAGAGGCAAGGACATGAAATAACCATTTTAAAACCTCTCTCTTGGGGAAGGGGAAGGGGGGGGGGGGGGGTG
>NC_090870.1:2558185-2565685 GCF_036669935.1 Montipora foliosa | reverse complement strand
CATTCTAAACCTTTCTTTTTTGGTGGAATCAAAGACCATCCATCAGCCAAAAGCTTGATTCCTGCCACATACTTCTGCCTAACAGAAATTACTTAGAGAGTCAACATGGAGCCTAAAGGTTATATCTGGCCACATTAAATTCGCAGCCATAGAAAAGTTTCCCCCAGAACCACACCAACAGTATGGGACTCGGGTTGTAGTGTAATTTCAGAAATGAATTAACTTGACCATAATCAGACTTTATATGCTAGTACTCCAACTGCCCCTCTGACATCATTTCTTTACTTTCACTGAGGCCATCACTTCCCCCTGGCTTGATACACCAAGGGAAGGGGAATAGGATTTAAAAAAATGGAAACAAATTTAAAAATATTTATATTGTTTGCTCAGCAATGCTGTAGCTATAATTATACATCAGTGATTCATCTACCTGCACATCCTTGTCTTTGATGCATAAAATGCCAGGAATAACACTTACTGACTGTATTTACTTCGATAAGCGCTGCCCCCAAACAAGTGCCGCCCTCAAATAACCGCTGCATTTGGGACAAAAAAGCAAATAAGCACTGCAGTACCATCATCATCATCATTCGGTTGTGGAGCAGGCAATGACAAGATTTCTCCAGGCACATTGATCTTGGGCAAGTGTGGCGATTGTGTCGGCCTCCATCTCACCTTCATCATACCCTAATATGCTTTGGATGTAACATAAGTAAGAGGAACGAGGAATTCCAGGTCTCCTTTGCCATGTGGTGGTATGTAGAGTGCATATCTTCTAGCAGGGTCTTCTTCTGGGAGATGAAGGATATGCCCAAGAAAACTCAGCTGTTGCTTCCTAACATGGTGAACAAGAGGCTCTGCGTTGGTCATGGAGTATACGACAGAGTTGAATACATGGTCGTTTAATATCCAGCATGATCCTGTAGCAATAAGCGGCAAATGCATTGATTTTGCATACCATATCTTGAGATAGCACCCAGGATTCGCAGCCAACCACAGGTGGTGTAAAACAATTTGACTTGAGTTGAAATGGATAGTTGCAAACTTCCAAAATCATTCGAGCTTCCAGAAAAGAACCCCATGATAGTGGCTTGCATCTTTTAAAATCACTTGCGGAGGATTCCAT
Source organism: Montipora foliosa (assembly GCF_036669935.1). NCBI lineage: Eukaryota > Metazoa > Cnidaria > Anthozoa > Scleractinia > Acroporidae > Montipora > Montipora foliosa. The sequence goes on along the minus strand of NC_090870.1, from coordinate 2,564,559 downwards.
TTGGGAGCTGAGATAGTTAAAATCTGTGACATGGTTGATGGCTTCATCATAGACTTGCAGTGGTAGCGCAGTTGTGTATTCTGTCGTAGGCACACTTATTATTATGAGGCCAAGGTCTTTTGCTGCTGATGCTGTTCTGATAAGCTGGGCCTGTGCAAGGGGGACAGTGGATTCTAACAATGCAATGTCCAGGTCATTTAGTACCTTGACTGGATACCTTCTTGAACGACGTGGATGTGTCACAACTCCACAGTGAAGTGGCCTTTGTCAACAGGAAGTCAACCAAGATGATGAACAGGAAAGGGGCAAGAACATTGCCCTGGAGCACGCCGTCAGAAATACTCCCATCACTGTACTTCTAGAGTTGCAGTACAGTGTGCTTATACATGTAGCATTGACCACAGCTTCTGGTATTCCATAGTGGCGCAACATGGCAAACATAACCCTCCTGTCAATGGAATCAAAAGCCTTCTTAAAGTCAATGAAGGTGACAGTGATAGGGAGCTGGTAGTCTTGGAAACTTTCCAATCGGCACAACCTCTGCCAGGGCAAAATCCTGCCTGATTACTCCTTAGGATGGGATCCACATCAGGGATGTCAATAGGGGGCCGTAACCCATAACACCTGGTACCGCTGAGCTGACTTGATGTTATGGGTGAAGATGTTCATTGTTGCAAGAAATTAATTTTTTAAAAAATTACCTGCTGAAATAAAATACAATATTGCTTCTTGGTGTCTTGACTCCTTGTTTCGTATCTATGTCCAGCTTGTAAAATCGGAAGATAATTTATAAACTTTAAATCCCTGTGAATCCACTGAGTTATTGGAGGCCATTTACAAACGCCTGCCATTCTGAAAGCTGAAAATGGCCCTGGTGACGAGGTTGTGCATGGCTTCTACCTTTTGTGAAATTCCACTGACCGATATTCGTTGTGTTCCCAGTGGATTTCAGTGTGCAATTAATTAGCGTGTACCCAAGAACTGTATTCGTAAAAGTAAAATTTTTTAGAATTTTTTCAAATCATGTCGTCCGAACTGGCAACAGGTTTTACACCATTCCAAGAATGATGGAATTCCTTTTGAATGAATTTCTTTTGAATGACGTGAATATTATTGGTAAACTATAGTGTTTGGAAGAGAACTGAAGAATTAAAAAACACTCAAGTTTTTTTGCAAATTAATATTAACTTTATTCATTTAATCTTTGTGAAGTTAGGTGTATGAAACTTATGAAAGTTAATTAATATGAAAAGTGAGGGTTATTATCACTGAATAGAATTTCCTTTTCATGCATCAGAATCCAGGAAAACACACTTCTTAGCGGTCTCTTTCTCTTTTTCAAACATTTTCTGGGGGAGCATACCCCCAGACCCCCATAGGGCCTCAGATCCTGCAGACCTTTGCTAAGTGGCTGCTGGCCACATCAAGAAATGCTACGGGTGAAAACTTTGATGAAACGGCTGCTTAAAAACTTATTGACATCCCTGCATATGATCTTGAATTCTGTTGAACAAGATTCTGTTGTGCACTTTGGCAGCAACTGACAGGAGGTACATTCCTAGATGTAGTTGGTCATCAAGCTGAAGTCCTCTTTCTTGGGAAGAGGAGCAACGAAACTAGTGGGTCACTGGTCGGGCGGTGTGAGACTGCTGTATACTTCAGCGCAGAACCCTTGAACAACATCAATTATTGCATCGCCGCCATTTGCAGTGCTTCAGCTGCGATGGCAGCATCCAGTCCACCAGCTTTATTTATCTTCATTCATCGTATAGCTAATGCCGTTTCCACACGTGTTGGTGGTCCAGTCTGGATGTGGAGGTCCTGGGAAGCAGGAAGAGAGAGTTCTAATGGTGATGAACCACTGCTGTTGTTGAGCAGAGAACTAAAACTTTCTTTCCATTCTGCAAGTTATTCATCCACATCACTGGTTGGCAGGGTTTCCTCTCTTTTCTTGACTTTGACACTGGATTTCTTGCCTTTGCCAGAGAGGCTTTGCATGATTTTCCATGTACAGTGTAGTTGTATAGTCGCCCTTTGAGTCAGCCAGTCTAAGATCTTTCAGTATTTGCTTGTTCAGTATAGCTGCTTCATCCAACTTCTATGACTCATTTAACGTGTTAAGCATCTGCCATCATTCTCTTGACTGCTTTGACTTTGAGACTAGATGTCTCCTTTTCGCTTTGTCCCTCTCCAGCTTCAGTTTGGTAGTATTGTCTGACACCCAGCTCGGCATACCACATTATCTGTGTTTACCAACTACTTTCTTCGCAACTTCGAAGACAGCATTCTCAATTGTTGGTACCTTTGAGTTATTTGTGCAGACATGTCATTGCACTGGAGGGCTTCAAATCTATTGGATACATGTAGTCCTAACTGAAATTGTTGCCTTGCGCTGTTGCTTAGCAACTTCTTCCCAGCACATTTTGCAGGGTTTGCCCTTGGTGGTTCTGAGGCTGCAGACTTGTCAAATGCTAACAATCCTGACGGGCTGTGGTCAGAATCTAATTCCATTGAATTGTAAGCTCTGCAATTCCTCAGAGTTTGACCACTTGCTGTTTATCAGGATGTGATCCAGCTGGTGTGTTGATCCTGTTGGACCCACGTCCACAGGCTTTGTTTCGGTTGGGGAAATTTCATCTGTGCCGGAGTGCCTGTGTTCTTCACACATGGCCACAAGCCTTTAGCCAGTATCATTTGTTTCTTCATAAAAGCACTGGTGACCAATAACTTCAGGGTAAGTATGATGCCTGTCACTTCCAACCCTGGCATTGAAATCTCCAACAACCAAATGGATATTGTGTTTTGACCTGTTCTAAATGGTCTTCCAGGTTGTCGTAGAACTCTGTCTCATCATCTACAGTTGCACTCTCCGTGGGAGCATAGACTGTTGTCACTGTGACTTTGGGATTTCCATAAAAGGTAGCAGTGATGATTGTGGTGGAAATGGATTGCATGCTTGAAGACATCTATGGATTCGCTTGGTCATCAGTATTCCAACACCAGGAGCAAGGATGGCAAAGTCGGTTAGTGTCCGGCCTTGGTGCAAGAGGTCTTGAGTTTGATTCCCGGATCTCTCATCCAACTTCTTTCCTTTCAGTGTAGCTCAAGTAGCTTTAAATACCCATAAAATGGAGCACTGATGGAGAGGAGTAAAATGAGTGCACCGTTGAGCTCAGGTTTGTCAGTTTAATTACTGTTATGCGTTATCACTGTTAAATATGGTCGCTTTACTTTGCTTTGCTTTGCTTCGCTTCACTTTACGCCACCATGTCTTCTTTTGTTGCTGTGCTGTGAATTAACCTCCAGTTCTTGTCATCAGACCATAACTCATCTGTGGGATTGGAGGTGATTAGGCAATGTTCTTGGATGCCAATAATATCTACTACTGCATCAGTACATTACTGCCTACAAATAGCTGATGAGTCTTCCCTTGTTGGTGCAGTGTTCATACATTGTATGTTGATGCAATAAGAGGTTTGAAGGCAGACAGACAACGTTTCTCAGGACCATCAGTTCGTGTTGGTGTACCAAGTTCCTGCTGGCCTATCATGGAGTCATCATCATTGTAATTGTAATTTTTATAATCATGGTAGTGCCATAGTCTCTTTAATCCGGTCTGACAGTCCCAATGTGGCACTTGTTCAAAGAATCTTGTCAGTCATTAATAAAAACACTAAAAAGGAACTCTAACACAGCAATGTTCTTCAGTTCAAAGTGATTGTATTCCACAGTTCATCCACTACGCAAAATGCCATGAGAGTCAAATGGTGACTATCAAAAGACAATTTTGTTAATTTCAGTACAGAAATATGAGCACAGCACTCGAATAAGCACGGCACTTGAGGCGTGAAAAATTAAATGCACGCCACAGGACTTATTTGAGTACATACGATAAGTAATTAAAATATTATTTGAAAACACAAGTTCACAAATAATTATTAATGAATTATCAATGATTAAATAAATCAATTAATTAATAAAAGTGATCATGAAAAATTAAATTTTGTGATCTTTGTGCAAAGGATGACCATTATGGCTGATTCCTATTTTGGTGCTTCTTTGAAACAATATCATTCTTGAAATTAAGTTCCCTGCTTAGCACCTCGTCAATTTCAAATCCAATATTCTGTACCAAGATTATTTCAACAAAAATCTCATAAAATGCTCACTGCCATACCAACCAATTACCTCATTCCCAGGGTCTTTCATCTCCCCACCCTCCAGGGAATGGTTTGCTTACACAAGTCATCAACCAGGGAAAATCAATTCTCATCTAATTGTAAAAACTTACTCCAACTGAAGAATTCTAAGTCCATATTCTTATTGTGATACAGTACAAAACTTACCGTGCAAAAGATGTGTTGAGATCCACTCCAGAGTTATCTTTCAAAGAAGGGTTAGCTTTAAGGAAAAGATGCATCACATGACTCAGAGATAATTGTGCAGGCTAAATGAATGCAAATATTATTTAACCTATGTTACCTGGCATCCAATATCACTAAATAAATTTAAAAATACTAGGATTGCACACAAGATACCGGTACCTGCTCTATCTATACATTGAGCAAGAGAACAAAGTCCTTTTTGTGATGCCAGTACATAACAACTAAATATTTGAAGGTATTTAAATAAAGTGCCACTTCTATTCCATAGAAAAGACTTAGTAAGAGATAACAATAAACTCTTTTACCAACTGGGGCATCAATGAATTAAGTGCGCAGTAGAAGGTTATATTCATATACGTACCAACAAATTGATCAACTTTTCCATAATGAACTTGCAGTACAAGGTAAGCAATTCCAGAATCCCCTCCCACTTCAAATGCAACATCTAAAAAAAATAGCTGTATCATAACACTAAAATTCACAAAAAAATTAATGACAATTAAACAAAAATAAATTACAGAAAGCTTCTGTTTGCCCTGAGTACAAAACTGCGAATCACACATCCGCATAAATACCAAGGAGTCAATGGCTTAATCACTCACCTAACCACTTAACTCACTTAACCCCTTCACGCCTAAACCGGCCACACTTATCTTAGTATTTTATTCTCAGACTGTCTAATGCCAGACGATTTTACTCGTCAATGGGTTAAAGAAAAAGAAAATCCTGTTTGTTCTTTGCCATTTTGTTCCCTGCACTTTATTTGTACTGTACCTTTGGGAAGTTTAAGGTCAGGAGCATTTCTTCCCCATGCATATAATATTTTCTCTCCTGCACCCTGACGACCACAGACACCTTTTCCCATATCTCCACAATTCCTACAAAAGAAAGAGTTAATTAGGTTTTAAAGATTTAAGCTGCAGTATCTAGTTACTGTAAGAAATAAATGCAGCAGCCCAGCCATCAGTGAAAATATTTTGTTTATTTTTCTTGAAAATCTAGCCCAAACCTGCAAAACAAAATCATCAGATGTTGCTACTGGGATTTGTGTTTCTGCATCTAAAAATTTGCAATTTTATGATAGGCATTAGTCCCCAAATATAATTTTTATAGACTTTACTTTATTCTGATCCATTAAAAGACTAAAATCTTACACCAAAGGAAACAGCAAATTTTGAAACACACACCAAAATTTTCCATTTGTGGCAAAAGACATTTCAGCTGGAACTTGGCACCCAAACAATAACATATGATGTGCTGTATGCATCTCTGCAAAAGGCTTAAATCCAACTGAAAAAGGAAGAAATCATTTCAAAACGTGATGAAGTAAGATCATCCAAGTGAGAGGAGTGTTAAGGCCGGGACACACTAGGCGACAAGTCGCAGCGACGTGTCTCTGCGACAAATTGCTCCATGTGTACTACTTGCAAAACAAGTCACTGCGACACGACGCCTGTTCGTACCACACGCAGTGATTTCGTATGAGGGGGAATGTGAACTAGTTTTCTAATTCAATATGGCTGACCATATGACACTCTCTCATTGGTTCATTTAGATTTTGTCGCAGCGACTTGTTGCAGGAAGTGTAAACACGATGCAACAACGCTGCTTTCGCTAATTTTGTCGCTGCGATAAGTCGCACAAATTCAAACTGGTTTGAATTCGTGCGACTGATCGCAGCGACAAAATTCTGCCGCAGCGGCAATGATTTTCATGAAATTAACCGTGTCACACAAGGCGATTTGTTGGGGCGACTTGGCCCCGCAACGTGTCCCCGCGACGTGTCCCAGCAACTTATCGCCTAGTGTATTCCGGCCTTTAAGTATTTATGAGTCAATGAGTCAATGAGTCAATGAGTCAACGAGTTAGTGCAGTTAATTAAACCATAAAATGAAAGCTAAAATTTCAGAGAGTGCTTAGGCCTAATCACTGAAACGAGGGCTTAGGCTTAATCAACAAATTTTTGCTATATTGACTGTGAGTCTCATT
>NC_090870.1:2543185-2548185 GCF_036669935.1 Montipora foliosa | reverse complement strand
CTAAAGGTGGTGTGTGAACCATGATTATCAGTTTGGACCAAGAGAAGTTTGGCGCCCAAGTTTTGCCATTGAAACCCTGATGTTGTCAAAGGCAATGCAAATGGTATCCAGCTGCTACGTGTAGTTCAGTGAACTCTGGTCATTATTTTTTTGCTTCTCTTGTCGAGCACATTATGAGGAGATGTTCAAGTTTCCATCACCTGAACGAACATTCCATGTGCCTAGAGTATCTAGACAATGAAAACAATGGGATAAATCCAAACCACGGTGAGGATCGTGGTTTCATTGAGTTTTGGCAGTCTGCTAGGACTGTTCCCAAAAGGGAGGTAAAAGGAGTTCAGTTGAAGACAGGTGTTCTTGGTTCTCCAATCCTGAGTGGACCTTTTAACTCTTGAAGGAATTCATCAAGTACGATCACAGGGGGCCTGCACAAACTGTGTGACTATTAAATCTAAATCTTTCACATAATTTCAATAAAATCCAAGTCCAAAAACTCCCAAGTATTTGTACCTGAAGTGTTGTTTGTGGTAATCCTTGTGGCTGAAAACAACAAATTTCAGTGATTTGAAGGGTTTGTGTTCAACTTTCACCTGTACTTACTCATGTACCAATAGAAAGACAAAGATGGAAAGCTCGATTTTGAACCGCTCTAGCACCAACAAATGCCCATCGTACAGGTTTCAAATCACACACCAGGCAAACTGAAACCCTGAGGTTTCCTCTCGTACTATTATCTCTGAAATTTATCCATCTAGAACTCGAAGCACTAGACCTCAAATAATATCGAAAAACCCAGCATTCGAATCTCCAAGGATGCATAGCTAAATTTTCGTTTGTCAGTCTCCATTTGCTCCTCTGTGATTGGATGATAAAAATACTCATCCAATCATGGGAGCAACACAGATTGGAGCTACTTGACGAATTCGTTTGAGAGTTCAAAGGTCTGCTCTGGATTGGAGAACCTCTCTTTCAGGAACAGTCCTAGCTGACTGCCAAAACTCATTGAATCCAAGATCATTTCCTTGGTTTACATTTATCCAATTGTTTTCATTGTCTAATGTAGATAGTGTAGCGCATGGAATGTTCGTTCAGGTAATTGACTTGAACATCTCCTTGTAAATAAATGTCTTCGACAAGAGAAGTGAAATAATGACCAGAGCTCACTGAACTAGCAGCTGCTACAAAACTTATCCTTTTCTGTCCGGCTGCTTTTTGATTTCCTGTATATTCAACTTTGATTTGACATTCCGCCATGTTACTGGTTGAAAGTTTCGCGAAGATAAGACTGGTGACATCACAGTCCGAAAAGTTGCCAATGGACACTGTTTGCATTCCCCTTGACAACATCGGGTTTTCAACGGCAAAACTTGGGCGCCAAACTTCTCTCAGTCCAAACTCAACTGATAATCGTAGTAAGGTTGATCATTATAAGGCATTTCATTGTTATCTGCAGGTCTTCTATGCAGCTCGCTAACAGAATTGACATACAGGTGCGGTCTGTTGTTGAGTGGCAGGAACTTTTCCACCCAGATGCTATTGCACTCAGACAGAGGTAACAGCTGATGATGTATTTTTGTAAATGCTTTTCTTGACATTTATGTAAGTCTATGAGGGATAAAAAAAAGGACGTTTTCATTCTATTATATGCCACTGAGACACTATTTGTTCTAAAGAAGGGTAAGTAATCTATCATTGCTGTATGCTACCGGTTGGGTATTCATTGGCAAGGATTTAAATGTGACTGTGAAAGGCAAAACAGGCATGAACACTCGTCCATTTTGAGGGTAAAGTCATCCTCAAAATCAAGTGTTTTTTGTACTGGCAGTGAATCGTACATAATTGCAAATTGACTCTGAGGTTGACTTCCACTCAGGTTGTCAATTAAAAAACGTCAGTCAATGTCACTAATAGTTATCCATCTCAGGACTACTCTCACCAAATTTTGACATGACTCCTGGGTTCTCTGCTCTGCACTGAGAGGTTATTCTCTGTATACTCCGGTTTTCCCCTTTCATCAAAAACCAACGTTTGATTTGATTTTTGTTAATTGTTGATTTTAGTTTACAGTGTCCCCAATTTATAGTGCTCCTCCAATGCTAGAAGACTAGACACTTAAATAAAGTTCCTTTCCTTTCCTTTTTTTCCAAACCATTTGCTGTAGAGAAGCTTGTGAAACTATTCATGAATGTTGATTAGAAGGTCACATATAATAATTGAACTTCACTACGACAATGACAGGATGCCTTTGACAGACTTAGTTAACTGGGATCGCGTTAACGCAGAAATCATACATTTTAACATCCAAAAAATGCATCAAAATTTTAATGCATCCAAGGATGCACTGATTTAAATAAGTCACTTGCTTTGATTTGTCAGTATAGTCTGTTGTTTGGGTGACATGCAAAATAATAAATAATAAATAACGAATTCGAAGTAAAGTAATGGTCGCCATATTGGATTTAGCCATGCAAAAGAGACTGGTGAAGATGATTAAACATCCGGGAAACTGAAAAATACAAGTGCTCACACTTTTTGAAAAGGAACTGTAAAAGGTTGAAGACATGGCCAATTTTTAAATCAATATTTTTTGGCTAAAATTGGCTGAAAGAGTTTGGATGGTTGCAAACAAGGAATTTGGGAAATAAGTTAGCTATGATTTGTCCGTACCAGGCCTAGGTAAAAGCTGGAAAGAAGAACTCACCCATGACTGGATGCAAACATTTCCAGTGATCAGCACTTGTACGGTACATGAATGAGGTGGATCACAAAAGTACAGCAGCAGTATTGCTTCAAAAATAATTGTTCAAAGCTGTCCATGACAATGCTGGATAAGAACACCTGAGTGATAAATGTAATTGAGCACTGTCTAGTCTATTTATTTGTCAAAAATAAATGTTGCATTTTATCATTATTATTATTATTATCTTTATTTTTATTATTATTATTATTATTATTATTCATGCTAGTTACAGTACTCAGTACTGTTTTAAGCTATTGTCCAAAGAAAAAGATTAGAAAGTGGGTTTCTCTCTCTTTGTCATAACCTTAAAAAGTAGGTTTTCCTCGCAGAGGGTCACTAAGATTTTGGGACGCTCAAAAAATGATTTGGACCCCAATTTGGCCAAACATGCAGGTCCCGGAATCCTAGTGCCATCCCTGGTTAATGTTTTGAATTCAAGCAAGGTTAGAAGTTTGGTCATGCATGATGTCAGTTGCCTGTTGACAGGAAGTAATATCCAGATCAGAGGTGTAATTTGCTATGCTGTTGTTTAAATTAAATAGTTATTTGCTGGAATCATGTGAAACTGAAAGATAAGTAGGTTTTACAAGAGAAGAGCCACCTTGTGAAAGTACTGTGAATAGACTGTTATTACTATTATTATTATTATTATTATTATTATTATTATTATTATTATTATTATTATTATTATTATTATTATTTCCTAAGTAGGTCACTAAGCTTGTGACAACAAGTGCCCCATCACAGGCAAAGAAATCATGCTCTTGTTTTGTAATGCTAACTTCATGAGCAAGTGCGTTTTCCTAGTTTTGATACTTATACTTCAAAGGAGTACAAAAACCCAGAAAACAAATCGCAGGAGAATAATGTTAGGTGACACAAGACTGAAGACTTTGATGATGTTGATTTTAAAGGAGATGCAAAAATTTGGTTTTATCAATGGAGTTGATAAAATGTAAATTGGCCACCATACAGAGCTTTTAGATCTTTTAGAATCTCTGTACGGTGGCCAATTTACATTATCAACTCCATTGATAAAACCAAATTTTTGTATACTACTTCCCCACTGACGCAGCACCACAGTTTCTTTAGAAACTACTTCCTTCATTTAAAGGAGATAGTTTGATACCTCCAGCTATTTGGTTGCAAAGGTCGTATGTTAGATGAATCATACTCTCCATTTTCGCCAAACTTTTTGAGTTGTTCAACCCTTTATGTTTTGACATTTACAGTTTCCAATTATATGTTACTTGTCAATAATATTATTATTATTGCACACAAGATGAGGAATATCTATATTAAATAGAACATAATTTTGTCTTTTGTAATTTAATTTCACAGGTTAAGGGTCCAGTGTGAGAACCTAATTCTGAAACACTCCAAAGAATATGGGAGAAGGGCTGAAGAGCGTCTTTGGAGAAAAGCCTTTTATGATGTCATCCAGAAGTTGCGAAATCACAGAAAGGTGTGCATGCAAAACAGCTGCATAGATGTAAAATTAATAATGTCATTGATTTGGTTGAGTTACTCCTGTACCATCTGGACTGATTGGTGTCCTTGAAAATAGATATTTGTGATGATGAGTGTTAAGAGCAAAGGGATAATTTTGGTTTGCGACTGTGTGGGTAGATAGATATTATTAAATAATATTAATAATAATACATGTACCATAAAAACCTGCAGGTAAGCCTCACCTTTTTTCCAAAAATCGTTGCTAGAAATCGGGGGTGCAGCTTATCTGCGGGATCATTTGAAAAAGGTGTTGTGAATTTCAATGCCAATTTCCGTTGACTGACACTTTTAACAGGAAAATGTCAGGAAAAACGTCACACTGCACAGAATTTCTGTTCCCCCGCAAACCTGTTTGCAGCGTTGACGGCGGCCTGTAACTTCAACGGTAATCGAGCCTTCACAAGCAAGAAAGTATCACACCATTCTTGAGTATTCGCGTGGTAGATTGCCCACTGTTTCTTCACCGTTTAGCACTTTGATAGCAAATTTGTCAAACAAATAGTCTTGTGTCAACTACTGACGAACAAAATAATAAAGAACCTGTTACACTGGGCAATGTTTCATGCAGCTTATTGCTTTGTGAAAAGTCTTAAAACATCACGCCGCATGCTTCCGGTGTCCAGTTTTCCATTTTTCATGTCTGATCTAATGCCTGGTTACTAAGTTTACACCCACCTGGACTTTTTCCATGCTACACATGTGAATTTTCAAAAAGTAAAATATCACCCAAAGAACAAAGTAATCAAAC
>NC_090870.1:2515685-2535685 GCF_036669935.1 Montipora foliosa | reverse complement strand
TATAAATTTGTCTTTTTAACTTGGGCTGTAGTCAAGGATAGCAATGTGTGAGTAAGTCCTCTATTTTTCACAGAAAAGGACTGTTCTTCTAGCACTGGAGCACTAATTGGGGACACTGTAAACTGAAATCAACAAATTAACGCAGTTCAATTCAAATGTTGGTTTTTGAGGAGAGGAGAAAACCGCAGTACCCAGAGAAAAACCTCCTTGGAGCAGAGTAGAGAACCAACAAACTCAACCCACATATGATGCCGGGTCCACTGCTCCAGTCCCGCCACTCCCAAATCCATACTTAGCTGACAACTTAATTGTTTGTCACAGTGCTAATACCCACTGAAAAGATCTATCCACTTCTTAACAATAGAGCGCATTTAAGCAGCTTAACGCATTCACTTCATATCTTTGTGATCTCCTCTGAAGAGAGATGACGCATCGAAGGAAAAATGAAATAAGCCTTGTATAACGAATTTTAGCAATGCACAGGCTTTTTCGGCCATTAACCGTTGTTCGTAGCACGTAAATTCGTTTTGACACTTAACTGATAAGCTTTATAACTGATTTAACTGATTACCTTTATGATTGTTTTAGCTCTCCTGAAATCAGTTATGAAGATACTGGCCACTTGTGTCAATCCGTATTACAAGACTTTAGAAGTGTACTGTCTGTAGACCCGTGTGCCTCCAGTACCCACCCACCAGATTTACAAAATGGTCTAACACTTCGCCATGAGAATGGGCAACAAGACTCAGACTCCGTACATGACAGCCATGGCGTCATCAGTGGCTCGCTTATGGTGAAACTGGTCGTCATGACAATTGCTATCGTCACAAGATTGCAGGGAAAGGGTAAGTGTGGGCCTTGTTAGCAAACAGCAAATTCTGTGCAAGTTGTCGAAACATTTGCGAATTTTACATAGAGTGATTCAAGCAGACAAACACAGAGTGGGTGAGCTGCTGTGGTGAAAAAAAGAATACCGTTTCAATCCTTGTTGAGTTTTCTCAATTCCTTCCTTTCTATAAAGAAGCAGAGTTTCATTTATTAGCTCTGATCGATCTTAATTTTCTTTTCTTTACAGGTTCCCAAGAATGCTCCATGGCAATTGCTTTTACCTTATCCTTTCTGTCTTTTCTAATTCAAAAATGCATTTCCTCATTTGAAAACTTTTCTCCAAATGAACAGTCGCACCTCGATAAACCAGTGACAAATGGACTGCAAAACAACGCTCAAGTGCTCAATGGTTTTAACGTAGGAATGTCGATAAACGAGAATTCAGTTACTGCATTCAATGCAAGTGACGATTCCTTGGAAACAAAGAAATCTAAACGAGCGCTGCAGCATCGGAGACGAAGACGTAGACGAAGAAATGTCGATTACAGCTTCGACAGCTACAGTGGTAGCTGCAGCGAATCCGAGGAGTCTGGGGAAGATGCCTCCGATGATAGTGATTTGAGCGAAGGGGGAGGGGAGGGTGAAGTGAATGATAGGATGAGTGACGAAAGCGATGATGTCTACGTGGAAAGTGAATCAGATGATGAAAATGGCAATACGGGCACCTTTGTTAAGACTGTGTTTTCTGTTCCGCATGCAAAACGACCTGAAAGTGACATCTTGGCGAAATCAGCGGATAAACTAGCTGGCTCGTATATGGGGTTTGTTAAGCAAGGATCAAAAGCAGGTGTTTTCGGGCAGAATGGACTCTCTGTTGGGAAGTTGTTCAGGCCGGATCTAATTAGTGATGTGAGCGATGCTGAAACTGGTAAGAGCAACGTCTTAGCCTGTACGGGAGGCGATTTTGTCGGATTCGTTGGGGAGCGCGATATGGCGCGCGCGTGTGGCAAAGGCCTAAGGGAAGTGGGGAAGGGGAAATCGGCCTCTCCTCATTCCCCTTGCGCTTTGTTACTCGTGGTCGCCAATTCGTACTCGAGCCTGGAATTATAATAATCATCGAGAGTTCATTAGATAAGAGTGTTTATCAATTTGTTGGTCTAGATCTTGCCTTAGCACAGTCACAAATGGACTTATTTTTCATTTAAATACACTTTACGCGTGAAAACAAACAAATGGCCGCCACTTTAACCGATCAGAAGAAGCCATGTCGCGCGTGACTGCTTCTGGTGTCTTTTTGGGGACATGACAATTAATTTTCGCGGGAACAGGTATTCGAAGAATAAGAAGAAGACTAATTTGTGACTGTGCTGGAGATCCCACCCATTGTATAAGAACATTCTTATCTTAATTAGTAATTCACTCTTGCAATCATATAATATCATCTGGCTTTGCATATACTATTGCCATTATTTCAAAACACTGACATTCTGAAATGAATCTGATGCTGATTGTTTCGCTGACAAACCGCTTCCCCTAAGTTCTGGACTACTAGGTCACCAGTTGCAGAAAACACAATCTTCAAACAAAACAATTTATCGATTTATCCTAAACCTTGCAGTACACCTGTAGTAACACTCATTAAGATAGCTAACAATAAAGGGCTGTTACTTGGTACTGATTTATTGAAAGAAGTGCTCTCACATCGTGGATTACAAGCTGTAAGATATCGATGCACACTCAATTTTTTTAGCTTTCCCTATACTTACAAAACAAATACAACTATGGAAACTACTCCAGTAACTTTAAAAAGACACAAACGTAGACGTATTTGACACTTGAGTTTATTACAAGACACCGCGGCGTTAAAAAGTAGAGCGTGTATCCTGGACATTGCAACCACTAGTTTGATCTGTATACATGACTTTAACTGCTTTGTTATTATGTACGCAGAGTCATCGGTGGCGTCCCGAACTGAAATCCTGCGTGAATGTGTGGAGTCCAATCTACTAAGAGCCGTAGCCGGTCAAAAGTTCCTGCCCGCCATCAAAGTCATGACTGACTGGCTCCGAATGAACGGAGAATTGCTCATGACTTGTGTCGAGGTATGACGTTTTCATCCAGGTCAGACACTGAGGTCTACTAAGCGGAACAGCAATCCTTGGGGTTTTTCTTGTTTTTTACTGTTAAAATTCGTCAGAGATTCAGTGCACGGAGAAACGCACCTTTTAGTTCACCTCTGCACAAACCTACGACCAACGTTCATTGTGGTTCAGACTAGCTTGTAAACTTAATGCAGTATCATCTCATAACTGCGAAGCAGTCAGTAAAAATGTAATAGAGTCTTACCCTGTTTTGCAGTGGTACGCTAAAAAATCTTAAAAATTATTTATTTTTTATTTTGTACTTGGCCGAATTTCGCACTGATCCTTTGCCCTCCTTTTGGACAGTTTTTCCTGTACTGAATAACCGTGAGATTTTTGGTCTCTTAGAGCCTAAGTACCCTGTTGTCAAGATTGGCCACGCTTCTGAACAAGTTTCCGTCAGCACAGCAGATGATATCAGCAGGTTTGTGAAGACAGCATTGTCTGTACTCTTAATTTCGTCGCTCGGAACTTATCCGGAAACCTTCGGGCAATCTTCGGCGGCCATGTATTAGTGCGTTCGAAGACATCATTGCTATATTATTTTATTTTTTATTCATATATTTTAGTCACCCCCATACATGTACAATGCAAGTAATTATACTTACAGAATAAGCACTAAGATATAGTAACATATTGAAGCAGTGACAAGGAAGCCCAAACAAGCTGAAAGCTTTTGCGAGTAGGCTTCCCTGGACTAAAATTTAATGACGGCTGGTACCAAGTCGCTAGTCTTGCGTTTTCATGTTTTTGGTAGTTCCCATGCCTAGACGTCCAACCTGGCAAAGCGTTCTTGACGAGACACTTGACGAGAATTGGGTTCAATCGCGTGGATTACCGGAGGACATGTCACTGTTAGGATTCACACCTCTGAGCACAATACACAACAGACTCGACAGAAAGTGGAACAGATTTACAAGAGATTGTCAGTACCTTGAGGTAAGCGCAAGTAGGGCGTTTCCACTATAAAGAGAACCTGCTCTCCTATTATAGAATAACTTTCAGTAAACCGGCGAAAATAACGTTTGCAATCAAATTTGTTGATTTTTTTTTTCAAAGAAAGTGTTATCGAAAAAAATGAATAAGTCAACCGATTAAGTCACAATTATTCAAGATGGCGACGCTTGTGAAATTTATGTGATGACCTGTTTTTTTTGTTCATAATGCCCTTGGATGCTGGGCTCCTGGGAAGAAAAACAGCCCTAACCCATGCGCCCCTCGGCCAAGGGCATTCCGAGATATGGAGACGAGTCGTAGGCAAAATTTGAAAACAAAAATAGTGGATTCTGAAATTCGTTTATTTCGGATACGAGCGCTGTAAACAAGTTTGAACACAACACTTCCTTTTTTTTGACTGGGTATTTTTTTAGTTCACTTTAACCTTTTCTTGGATATGTTATCTCTCGATGGTGTTTGTAAGTTCTTGCAAAGAAAACTAACATTGAATTGGGAATATTTTGTGACGAGTGCAGGAACTAGACCCTCTGGCAGTAAATGTATACATGCTGTGGATTTTTTTGAGTGTATTAAATCTCTTTCTCTCCCAGGCCGCGGTTCGAGTTCAGTGCTTAAAACGTTTTGGAATGAAGCTGGCGTCTATTGGGGTAATACTCCTTGTGTATGATTTTTTTTATCAAAGTCTGTATGAAATCAGTGCCAATGTGTACTTTGTTGATGTACTAATTTACTTCACAGGAACTAAGTTCGTTTATGTGGGACCAAAAATCGCATCAGTTTATCGGGCCTCAACAGATGTCAGAACGAGGAATACTACGGGCTGCTGAAAAACACCAGACACCATCTCCAGCGGTAACAGCATATTTGATTCTTAACCCTTTCACTCCCAAGAGTAACACTTATAGATTTTACTCTGTCTAACGCCAGACGATTTTACTCGTCAATGGGGAACCCCACCGGAGTGAAAGGGTTAATTAAATAATAGAATTGGCATTAATATGCGGTTACATAGGGGCATTGTATTTCGTTTTACGAAACGTTTCTGTGAGCAACAAGAAGGAAAAAAGAAGTTAATCTTAGAGAACAAATGTTTAATGGTGCTGCATGGAGTTCGCTCAGTGTAAGCGGGCAAAGAAATAAGATAATCAGTGAAGCAGGCGCTTCCATCTTGTTTCTCTGCGCAATGCAAAAAATTAAATTAGATTTCTCCTAGTCCAATTTTGTTCTCGCCATTAATTTCCGCGAGCCTTAGAATTGCGCTCCCACTGTGCAGGCAAGAAACTGAGAAAACGGTGGAGCCGATACAATGGTATTCTTTAGAATTTGCGAAAATGGGTCACTGGCTAACCCAGCTTTTAAATGACTTGTTTCTTTTTGTTTTTGTTCCTGCTGCAGCATGGAAATTACGACCGTCGCTCACGAGTTATGAAAGCTATGGCCCAGCAGCTGCTACAGGTAATCTCTTTTTAATTTTCCGTAAAAAAATGACGTCTGTTTGAAACCTTGTATTGGACACGTTTTTGGAACATCTCATGTCTTGCTTTCATCCCGAAAATGAAGACATTTGCGCGAAAATCTTTTAAGCTCGAAATACTTGTGTACTCAGATTTAGATGATTTAGGACTTATGCTCGCCTGATAGAAATAACTGGATGTGGCTTTTTGAAGCGCCCCGGCCCATTCTCCGCTCGTTAATTTGCCTCACGCACCAAAATACCACCAGCTGCGCAGGCTAGAGCGGTTTTCAATTGAGTGTCGAAAGTAATTAGCTAATTGCTTTGGTTTTGCATTACTTCACTCAGTGATTGGTTCAAAGTTTTCGCGCCACTTTTTCAACCAATCAGAAGTGAAACCAAAACCAATCATGGCTCACGCATGCACATTTTCCCGCACTTTGTGTCGGCTACTTGTAATTACTTCAAGTTTTGATTGGTTTACTGGATTGTCTCCGTCCTTTTTGATTGGCCAAAGTAATTACTTTGGTTTTGCTTTTACGACACTCATTTGAAAACCGCTCTAATTCGTCTTTTAAAACAAATGCACTCTCAAGGTGGGAATTGCTTCGTTTATTTCAGAGTGAAGTGGCTGAGCTAGAGAGCAATCTTAAAACAGCTCTTTCAGGGGGTAGTACTGTGTACGTTGTTCCAGATTCCGTAGCACTGTGTACTCAGCTTCATCTACTTAGGAGACTGGTAACTGCAGAAAGGATGGTTATCATAATTCCCATTCAAGGTACTCTATACTGGTAATAAACCGTTAATGTTGCCTGTGCCCTTTCGGAAAACGGCCACGGGATGCACGAAAAGGTGGAACTGCGGCATCAAAAGCTGCTTTTAGACTTGACTCGCATGTGCTGACTACTAAAATAACACAATGAAGAACCAAGAATGGGTCTTAGTCCATCGCCAATGCAGAACATTTAATTGAAGCTTAAATTTTGATATGTGAAGTTGTCAAACTGCACTGAGATCAATCCTTTGACTAACTGCGTTTTATTGGCAGCCAAACGGGCATACTTTTTTCTTCCGGCCATGGATGATTTTAAGTGATTTTGAATTTGAAATCATTGGGGAACAAAAATTATTTCTGGCGTTGCCCATAATTTTTAAATGATACAGAAAAACTCATGGAGGATTTCTACTGATCGAGGAATTTGGCTCCTAGTAATATCGGCGCTTGATGAGCTGAAGAAGTACGACGGTGGAGCAAGAGAGGCAACCAAGTTTTTAGAGCAAGAATTGAAGAGAGGAAATAGGTAAAAATTTCAGTTAATTTGAGTTATGTATGCGAGCGACACCACACGGTTGTTTGAGGCCCCGTCCACCCTAAGGCGTTTTCAAAAGTATCCGTTTTCGGTGTCATCGAAAACGCATCGATCGAGCCGCTTCCACTCTACCGTTTCCGCAGCGTATTCAACTGTCTGCTCTAAAATGCTTGAAAGCGCTGATTGCCGTAGGTTAAACAATGCGCACATGCTCTTCTCAGAAGCGACTAGAGACAGCGCGTCACCCAAGTCAAAATCAACGGAGCAAAACGTTCCAATGCACGCAAAGTTGACCATTTGTTGGTTTGTAGCACTGATATACACTGTTTAAGCCTACGCACTTGTTCAAGAATGGTTAGCTTTTATAAAATGTTTGTTTTTCTTCATGTTTTTTCAAGCATAATGTAAGTCACCCGTCATGTAATTTTCATGAAATTTTGAGGGAACAAGTCGCGGGTGACGCGCTGTCTCTAGTTACAGGCATGTAATCTTCTCGACCTTCGATATGGTGTTCCTGCGCCACACTACAAATGGGGAGATCTTGAAAGAGCCAATGCCCTCATAACACATTTTCTTCTTCTATGAAAAACCAAGATAACTTTAAATTAGCAAGACTAAACTCCAACAAGCTACCAAATTCGCTTACAGCAACAGGTAAAGCATGTTTCATCCGCCATGTTTCATTTCCAAAGGATACAAAGCCTGGGTACAACACACGTGGTGCGGATGACGTCAGCGTTTTCATTTCGATACCTTTTAATTTTACTGGCCACACTAATGCTGATTTGCATGAGTTTTCGTTTGAATCCACTTTCAAGAACGTTTTCAAATCGTTTTCGATGAAAACGCTCGTCGTTTTGGTGTGGACAGAAGGCCTAAACGCATCGAGATGTGTGCGTTTTTAAACGAAATCGCATTAGTGTGGACAGGGCGTGAGTATATTGCGGTCGGCAATTTGTGACATGTAATTTCATATTGTGCGAAGAAGTCGCCGGTCGCTCTTTTACCTGTGTAAAATTGACAGTTGGTAAAATATCAATTTGGCTGGCCGTGAAAGAATGTAGGGAGCTAAGAAACGCCCGTTTTTCTTTTCACCCTCTTCTCCCTGAATGTCCCCTAACCCTCCCTTAGCCTTTTATTTCCGTGCCAAGTTTCTCTTAACCAATTACCTCTCACGTGACTGCTTTTTGTATGTAGATGGATCAGAGCCCAGAAAGAAGACGAGACAATAGATGCAGGCCAAAGAGGAGGACGATACGAAGATGTAGCTATATGGTAAGTGAGTAGTAAGTCCACACTCAGCAACCTCATGTTTGTTCTGGTCAATTCAAAAATTATCACAATTCCGCTTTTGCATTCAGGCGTTTCATTCAGATCATCAACTGTTGCCGTTACTTTGTGAACAAAAGTGGCAAAGGTCTGGTCACTTTGCTGACGGGAGAGACCTCCTACGAGGGTCCAAGAAAGGGCAAGAAAAAGGGCTTGGCCTCCAATGGAACACAAGCCACTCCAGAGGCGGTGGAACTCGCTCGAACCTGCGGAGTCAGTGTGGAATCACTTCGCGCGTTTTGCGCACGGTTTTTTCAGCAGTCAAAGTCGGTTACTTGAGGCTATAAGGAGGACGTCCAGATGATCTGGTGATGATGAAGATATTAAGGGTAATGTACCCTGAAAAAAAGGAGCTGTGAATCCCAGCAGTACCAACTAGACCTGATACGGTCTAAGATAGAGGAATGACCACAGGAGTCCCATTTAACATCGAGATGTAACATAACAACCACAAGAGCATTCGCTTAAAAGACAGCTTGACGGAAATGGCAACATCTTTTGCAGTAAAACCTCTCGGAGTCTGTGGCAAGTTGGACTTGGATTGCTTTGTCTTGAATTTTCATATTTTGACTGTGCTAAGTGAACCTTTCTTTCACGTTTGACCAAGCAGGCATTTTCTGTAATGGAGTAACAATCCTATTGCCTCCTCGATTATTGTTTTAGACTTAATCGCCATATCCTCAGTTTTATTTTCATTTAACTTGTAGCAATTATGCTTGTACCAAAAAGACGGTCCGCGGTGATCAGTAATTTTTCCTCTCTACCCCACTCGGTATCTGCAGTCTGTTTTTGAGGGGTGAGGAGTAGTGATGAAAGTGGAAAGTGTAAGGTATTGTACACCTTTCTTTGCAGTGTGCACTATAAATCAGGCTATATATCAATATAGTGTAGAAAAATCATAAGATTACCTTTCATGTCGTTGAAACTATGAAGGACCTCGTCCTCTTCAGGTTTCATTTACACTTGAAATGTTTATCGCATGCATCACTTTTAAGGTGAAGAAGTGGACTTATTAAAGCCTGGGTTACCCAAATGTGTTTTGCTTGCTATTTGAAATTATTAAGATCCCCGGACACCAGTGTTGGAATCAGGATTTGCTCAAATTTGAGTAATTATGTGTCCCTTCAAGGGGCCAGAAGTTTTGAGTGGACGTAAATGTTGTTAACCCTTTTATTCCCACGATCGAAACGTTAATTCTCCAAACTAGTACCATGGATTTCTTTCTTTTGTACTCATGAGAATTCGGTTTTTATATCAAGATCACACCTCTTAATAATGGTAATAGGATTGATTGGAGTCCAATTTGGCCTGTAATCATACGAGTGATTGAAATAGTCGGACGACCGCGAAGTGGGAGTCCGATTTGTTTAATCACGTGTACCTGGATAGAATTGGACGACACAAAGTCCTGTTTACCGATTGATCATAACCATTACTATGTCCGAGAGAACAAAATTAATGCATTCTTTTTCCGTTGTCTAATGTTACAAATTTGCCCCTTTTGGAAAATCCCCAGTTTGGTAGGGTAAGTGGTTGTTGCTATGGTTATTGTGATAAATTCTTTGATTGGTGGATTAAGCTGAGTGTACTTAATATGATTGGCTGATGCAACTGTCAGATTTCAGGTATCTGATTAGAGTGAAAATCTAATTAGTGAAAAATAAAGTAGTTAATGCACCAATCAAATTTGAGAAAATTGTAATGGTTAAGCTGATGACAGTCTTCATTCTCAATACCTGTCTGAATGACATTTCACTGAAATTGTGAGGAGAAATTACGTACCGATCACTCCAAGGAGTTAGGGTTTTAACCCTCCCTCCCTCCCTCTCGCCCCAAAAGGGATTCCTCATTGAAGAAAAAAATCGTCTAGCTTTACGTAGATTGAGTAGAATCTACATGTGGCCCTTTTTATTTGAGGAGGCGTAGATGAAGAATACAAATGCCGACGGTTCACCACGCACACACGGAAACTAGGATAGCATTGATGAAATTCAGTCAAGTTTTCCTCAAGAGAAATCTCATCCCGCCTTCTTTCAGATTGAGTTCTTCGCAGCCAACTTTTATACTTCACATGAACGAAGGCAGTTCACACTCACCTATTTACAACCAATTCAGGGGGCCACGGAGTACGTTTGAAAGTGGAAAGAGGGGGGGAGAGGTGGGCTAGGTTTTGGTATGGATCACGGAAGTGTGAGGGGAGGGGTCTCGTTCTCAGGGTTTTTCACCGTCGAGAGTGGGACGGGAGGGAGGAAGCATCCTACTCTCGGCGGTGAAAAGCCCTGGGAACGAGGTTGGGAGAAAACAACACAGTAGGCAAAATGTAGGGGAGCTATATCAGACCCTCCCTCTCAGCGGCGCGGCCCCACTGTGGCTAATTTAATTTCCATCCTCCTCTTTAATTGAGTTATTCTACGTGCCCTATTGTACAACTCTCTTCCATGACTACGGAATTTCTTTCGTTTAGTTGGCGCATTACTATCAAACCGCCACTCTGTATTTACAAAATCGCGCTTCATCGACCACTCGAGGAGGCTCGAAAGGGTTTTCCACTGGTAAAAGTGGGTTTCAAGAAGAAAATGATTGCAATACTATCGGTCCTTTTAGTAGGGAAACGTGTTGATAGTGTCTGTGAGTCCCCAACTGTTGCCATGATAACGTTATAGCTCCAAAATTCAGTTTTTTTACATTCGGTACCCAAATGTTTTTTTCAAATTTCGAAAACCCCAAAAATCTTCCTACCTCATACTTAGTATGAGATTAAATGATCTAGTAGAAATTGCGCTATTTCTGAAAACGCTGTTGGAAGACGAAAAAAATTCCGCCAGATAATTTTTTTGGAGAATGAGAGGAAACAACTTAACTTGTATACAAAAATTATTTTTTCGCATTCGTATTAAAAATAATGGAAAAAATGGAAAACTTGTAATGAGAACGCCTGATCGTAGTTTACACTTGGAGTGGAGGCCCTCCCCTGAAAATGGAGACGAATGGTCTGTCCCCCGCAAAGCCTGAAATAGGGTGGCATCCAGACGATACCTTCCCACTCATTTTTCGCGACACAATTTGGATGCGGAGCGCAACCATATTAATAAGTCTGAAAAGCATATGCTCTATCGTCACTGTTGTTGCGTACGTGCACTGCTGGTTTTTGCTTGGTGGAATAACCTGACGCTTTTCATCGTTTTTGTTTTTTGTCATTCAATGTATTGTTGTGTTTCTTTTGCTTTTTCTGTTCTGCGTTTCACAATAGGCTCACAGCGAGGTTGGGCCTCGCCGCTTGAAAGCTTTGGCGTGGAATGGTCAGTCGTGGCTTCCTCAAAATCATTTCAAAAATAAACAAGAGGTATACATGTCGTAATTTGAACCAAAGTGTGCTCTGATTATCCTAACTGAGCTAAGATCCCCCGCTTTATCAGTCACGTGTGTGGTCGCACGGTTTTCACTGTCGCAATGGTTTGCGGGTTTTTTTCTTTACTAGGATTAGACTCCTTTTGGTAGCTGTGGAAGAAGGATTTTAAATTGTTGACATTCTAGCTAGATTAATCGTAAAGCGATTTGTCAAGATCGGTAAACTTTTACTTACTATTTTAAAATACTCGTTTGTCCTTGCGTTTCAAGTAATACTATTGGTAGAAATGTTTGTGCTGACAATCGCTGTAAAACCTCGATGACGGGTTAACTAAAAACTTACATAAGTTTTTGCGGCGCATTAGTACATGATCAACCACACTACTTCACCCAGGGAAAAAGAGGTAATGTTTATTTAGCTCAAATTCTTTTCGTGCCCCGCCGGTTAGGAAACGATTTCAAAGATAATTTTTGGCACTTGGGTTTTATAGTATTTTGGAGTGCCCAATTGAAATTCAGATGAAAGCGGCTGAGACAGGAAATTGGAAAACTACCAGACATCGTTTTAAGTGGGATACTGGATATTCAATACTTGCTTGTTTCAAGCTGTGTAAACGATTACTGGTAAAATTTAAGCTGAACTTAATCTTGGAAAAAATAAAATAGCGAGAATATTAAAGAGACTGGTCCCTCGTGAAATGCACGAGTTCTACATCTTTCAGTGAGTGCCACCCGCGAATCAATCTGTCAAAAAACAGCAATTGTTTGTAAAAAAAACTGGTTAAGGATTAAATTAGGTAATATGAATAAACCAGACACTTTGAATTCAATATTGAATCTGTACAATGCGATTAGCGTTTAGAAGTTTCCTTTTAAAAATCTCAACGATTCATGGGCATTAATTGGATCAAGTTGAGCAATATAGCTTCAAATCATTGGATTTGAAATTCCTGGCTCGGATAAACAAATAAGGCAAGTTGAAAAAGGAGTCATCTCACTTGTCGATCGAGTTACCGTTCAAGCTTTGTATAGCTTTGTCACATTTGCTTTGCGCTGAAGGCTTGCCACCTTATGAAAACATTCCGCAAAGATTCAAGCAATTTCAAATACAGCTCGAGTGCCAATAATAATCCATAGCACGCACGGGAATTTGCGTAATCCTTTAAACCACCTGTGAAACCAAATTACCACAAGGTGATATCTGTGGGAAGGGCGTGTTGGCGGGGAAGAGCCCCTCTCACAGCCGGATATATGCTCATAAAGGCTAAAATATTGCAACTGCGTCTTCAGAAGAACCGAGCGGTTTGTGGTGGGACGTACTGATTACAACAAAGTATAATTGCCGTTTTCCTGTTCTAATGGAACCATGCTCGCGGTTTCCTCTTGCTCCTTTGTGGATTCCACCGCGAAGTTCTTCCCCCTGTGATCTAGGCCATAGGCTTATTTCTTTTGCTTGAAACAATTTTACCCACTGGATAAATTCAATAGTGAATACCACAAAGGGAGCAAGCAGGCTGTCATGTCATGTGGACGTGCATACCATTACGCAAATGTAGAAAACGTTTTAACCAAGACGCGTCAATTCTAATCCTCGCCGACGGGAATCATGGCTAAATTTATAGCCTTCATTTACAGCATTGAAATCCGGTTAAGTGCGGAATGAGAATAAGGATCACAAATAATTGTAAGGTGATAGGCGGAACGAAAAACGATCAGTTTTGATGGCTATGTTGTCAAGAGGAACTTTAACAAGAACGCGGGTCTCTTGGCTACTATATAAAACGTACATAATAAGAAACAACAGTAAAAATTCTCATTGAGGACTGAAGCAAAACTAAGGAAGGATTACAGCTAGGTTGTATGTGTTTTCTTTTAAGCCAGAATTCATCCATCATCACTTGACACAAAAAGCTTCTTCACTGATCATGAGGAAATAGGGCAGCTTTTACTGGCCCTGTTTATTCCAAATCTTTTTTGATATTTCATTGATCTTTGATATTCTACTTGGTTGACGATATACAGTCGACAAAATTCCTCGTCTTGTTTTTCTTTCATGGCGCTGTGGTAATTGGTTCAAGGTATAATCTAAGTCGCCCAAAGTTAGAGGAATTCTTTGGCAGGATGCCGCCACCGTCACCAGATTCGCAATGGGTACACAGCTGAATAAAGGCGAGCAATGCAGAATACGTGATGCGGGAAGCTTAGAACATGTTAATTGGAGTTTAAAACTCAACCTATTAACCAGCTATCAGCAGCTAAAGTATCTTATCCCGCTTCCGTTTCGTCAGTCTTAAATGAATTAAGGTTGCCCGGGAGGTCAAGTATTTGCTGTAAGGAACGTTATCTTGTGATAATTGCAAAGACAGAACATTTGGAATATGGACTTAATTCCACAACATTTCTGTGGTCGCGTGATAACCAATTCCGTCTGATCATATAGTCAAACTTTCAAATCCCACCTTCCTCAGAAACTGTCAGAACAATGCAAACCACGCGAGAACGTAGAACACGCGAGTACAACCCAACGCGAGAATTTCTTCGGTCAGACGCCCTCCTGCTTCGGTGTGAGGCCTGAGGATTTCTGGAAAGGAAACTATTACTTATCATTGAATATAACAAAAGGCTTTCAGTTCATAAAAAATGGCTTTCCTTCCAGTGGAAGCAGTTTTGATTTCGACGTAAATAAGAATAACATGATGTGGAATTTCTACAAACAACAATTGCCCAGTCACTATCATGACGCGAGATAATTGTTTACTTACGTCTTGTGAGTGTTATTGTTTGCCTCTCTGGTTATCCTAATCCTGTGATACTTCTGTGATATCTAAGATGTGGTTTCCGCGCCGGCTGTCACCGGAATCTTCGCCAGAGGATTAAACCAAAGAAGCTCTTTTAGAATCCGAAGCAGGTTTTTGGTGTATCTGTACCTATTTCATAACCGATGTTCAATGTTCGGTACCTCCAAGTCGCGATGTGTTGATGTCCTTTATTTCTAAATATCAGGGCAAGGATAAAAGAAAATCATATTCGTGACGAGCGATCAAATTTGTAGCAGCTTGCCACGACCCGGTTGTGAGCAAAGCCAGACATTGTTACTTTGTGCACACTTCGATACCGATGGTCGGTTTTTTTTTGGGGGGGGGGGGGGGTGGGGGGGAGACTAATCACAAAGGGATGCCTAGTCACACGCAAAGATGACCTACGGCAATGAGAGATAAATGAAGTTGCATTAAGTCAGTTTATTTTTTTTTGTTTTCGGACAACAAAGAAAGAGTTCTTCGAGAACCAACCTGGCTCATGTACAAACTATGATGGCTGAGCTCCACTACAGTTTTAAAACGCCAAGTCATAATTGTAAATGGGGTCGGAACTGTTACCTTGTGCAGTCAGCAGTTAGGCGGCCGACTTAATTAAGTTTCTTAATTTCATGAATCTGTAACAATTTGGTACTTAATTGAAATCTTTGTCCCAAGGAAACCGGAACTGAAGGGTGGTTCGGCCAAAAAAAACCACCTCAGAATACTGATAGAGCTTAAACCTGAAGACCAGTTATTGGAACCGTTCAGGCTTTTGTACCAACTCATATTCTCTTCACCAACTCATATTCTCTTCACCAAAGAGATGTCAAATTCAAAGTGTTACAAACAAAGAAACTTTGCTCTGCATCCCCTCCCATTCTCGTCTCCAGAGCCTCGGATCGATCCAAGGCTCTGGGAAACTCTATCGGATGTAAAGGCTAGTTTTCACTAGCGACTGGGTCGAAGTCGTAAGAGCTCTTATAACCTAGTGAAAATCAAAGATCGATGTCGTAAGCGGAGTCATGGGCTCGACGGAATCGGAGTCAGAAGAATCAGAACGTTCCCATTTTCTTCCAACTCCGCTTATGATTCCGTCGCTTATGATCCAGTGAAAACTAGATTGTCGGAATCGGAAGCAGAAGCGGAAGAACCAACCAATCACAATGCTTGGAATCGAGTACTGTGATTGGTTTATTCTTCCGCTTCTGCCTCCGACTCCGACAATGTAGTTTTCACTGGATAAGCTACGGGAGTCATAAGCGGAATCGGTATTCTGCTTCGGACTCCGACAGTTTGATTTTCACTAGATCGTATCGCTGTGCGCTTCTGATTACGACTCCGATTCCGATTCCGGTTCATGTAGCCCAACTTCGTCCCCAGGACGCTTTTCCCTGGCTTTGGGTGGGAAAAGCGCCCTGGGGACGAGGTCTCAAGTGTATTAAGGCTTGACCAATCTAATTATTATGCATATTTTTATTTGAAGTAAAGCGTTTGTCCAATGTCTATGAAACTTAGCAGAAAGTTTTTTATCGGTGCTGTTATTGATTCGCCAAAATATTTTGCATCGCATTTTGGTCACGTGACCCTAAAACAACTTATAACGTTTATATCCTTTATTCAAAAATGGGGAGCATTTATACTTCAAAATTTTGAAAACGTTTGGCATTAACACGTTTAGTACAACTGTGCGTATCGAATGCCGCCTTTTAATGTGGTACTCCGTATTTACCTTTTAAGATATTTGGATGTTTATCATGTCACGTGACCTATTTTCCTCAATTGTTCATTGCTCTTAACATGTGGACATGATTAAAAGGCGGCATGACAAAGCCCTTAGAAGGGGTCATCGAATAATCAAGAAACAAGATTGATATAATGTAGCTGAATGTTCCCCATTTTTGAGTAAAAAATATAACTGTTATAAGTTGATTTCGGGTCACGTGACAAGAATGTGGTACGGGATATTTTGGAAAAGTTATAACAATACCGATAGCTAACTGCCTGCCAAGTTTCATAGGTCCGGGACAAATGCCTTCCCTTCAAATAAAAATATGCATAATAATTAGGCTGGTCAAGCCTTAATACACTTGAGGTTGCATATTTAGCCAAAAATAGGATAAATGGACCTTACGGCGCCTGCTCACTCTTCGTGCTGAAGTGATGAATGCATCAATCAAAGACGCTTTCCATTTTTCTTCACAAAAACCAACGAGAAGATACTTGGTTTCTGGGCTCCCCAGAGCTCTTCTCTCCCTCAGTCAAGAGACGAGATTGCATCCCCTCCGAAAAGCATATCAACACGACCCGTCCCCCGTTCCGTTCGGTTTAAGCATTCTACGCCCGAAGCAATGATTAGGGCTAGCGTTATTTCCAGGTTAGGATAAATACAGCTATTTATCTTTACCTAATGAACGACATTTAAACGAACGAGCATTTCTGGAAACAAACGAATCCCGCAATTTGTTTTTTCAACTTTCTTCATTTCGTTTTAAAAACATCGGCTACGCCCTAATTTTTTGCTCGTCCCTTGTACATTGAATTTTATTCAGACATAAGTTTGTTGGTTTTTCAAATCACTTCTAGTTAAGTGCCAGTGAGTAAAATCCTTTCTCAACATTTTTTTTCAACATTCGAACTCTCTCATTTAATAATATAAGGTACCATCGAAGGAAATATATCATCTTTTAGTCTTCCGTGATCTTGATAGAGGAAATACACTTGATATCTTTGAATAAGCGATTGTCGCTTACTCTTGGGCTCATATTGATCCAAGTGTTCGCCATCAGATAAATATCCACATACGTAGAACGAACTACAAGACGTGCAATACATGTGCTTGCTTTTTAATTGACTGTCAACCTTTTCTAATTATTCCTGACGGACGCATTTAAATCGGTTGACGCGATAAACAGCTATTCAGTTCACGGTTAGCGAAAGTTTTTAGGTTCTTATACAGTTGCCAAATCCATAACTTGCCAGCTCGGACGACTGTCCGCAATTGTGCGTTAAACGTTTCTCTCCGTGATTTTGTTTCCTATTCATAATGCAACAGATTGAGTCTTCTTCCATGTGTGTTCCAAAATTCTTGTGGTTATTTCAAATTTTATTACCTTTTGTAATCTTTATTTGTTAGAATTTGGAATCTAAACCTCAAAGCCACAACAGAGCAGCTGAGAAATCCGCAACTCAATTCTAAAACCCAAATGAAGATGAAACTCTTGCGAACGGTAAAGCAAAGCTAGCAACCAATGACTCATTTAAATCCAACGCAAATCTGGTCATTTAAAATAAGAGCATGATGAAAAATTTGCATCACGTATCGTTTCGCCGAACAAACGAAAAAAACCACAAGACCCCATAATGAAACAGTTCTTTTCCTGTTAGTTGGTAATACCTATTGCCATGCATTCGAAAATTAGCTTTTAGTACGCTTGTAGAGAGCAATATTTGTCTTGGAGTATCTGCGCAATATAGATCGAGTCTTGTATGAAATTTTCTTTCTTTCGGGTTTATTTTTCCGCATATTCTTTAACATAATGAACCAGTGAGCGCACAGTAAGGTATTGGTTTTCGTGGGAACATCAAGTTTAACTTTGCGCAAACCACAGCTTTCCGCGCCAAGTGCATGCATAATAAAAGTTCTTTCATAATTCGTTTAATCTTTACTCAATAATTACTCAACAGCTCTGTTTGGACCACTAAACGAAACCGCAAAAACTCATAAAAAGGTTCGGTGTCTTGATTTAAACAGATAACATTTCTGATACGGTAATATTTAAGACATTTTGTGTTGTATACATACTGTGTTCGAGATAGTTGCAATAATTTATTGAAAAAACTCTTCGCAAACCGTGACTTGGTTTATCTTTCCTCGCCTTTTACCCTGTGAACAGAAGCCCATCGATCTTCCTAGATAAGTTCGAAAGGCATGCTACTCAATAAGCCACTAGCTGGAAAGCATTTTCAGCTTCCGCGGCATCATTTTCACCGTACAATGTATTTGTATAATTGTCCAAGATCCAAAATCGCAGTCCGTGTTTCCCGCCGTCTTATTTTGCCATTTGATATTTACACTGAATAAATCGGTAAAACTCGGACTGAAAACTGAAAGATGTTTGAACAATTGCACAGTTAACCTAACATGGTCTTACCGAAAGTTTTTTTAAGTTGTTGGGAAAAATACCTTCAGCAATTTATCGGGGGTTCTTCAATACCTTTTTTGCCGCGGTTATCAACGAACTTACATCAACAACAAAAATCACGCTATTAACCATTCCATGAGAAGACCATTGTCTGGGATATCGCTTAACGTGAATTTTAGATACGCATTTAAAACCTAGTTTTGAAAAATATCGAGCAAACGATCCGATCATACTTGCTAACCGAAATTTATACTAAACTGTGCGCGAAACTAAAGGAGAAAATTGGAAAACATTTACTAACCGTGAGATCGAATTGTGAATTTATTACATCAAATACATTTGCCAAATCCACGGTTTTGGCACACCGCAAAAATGTTTAATTTTGAAAATTAAATTTAGCCATTGTGAAGTTTTGGTGAATTGTTTCAGGATTATGCTTGATCAACATTAGAGAAGTGTTTGCGAACTTTCATTTGCACAGCAGCTTTCATATCATACAGGGACACTATTTGCTGGTTTACGTTTCAAAGAAAACGCAAATTACTATTTGTTTTGGAGACACTGACCTCGTGTCACTTGGGTGGGTCTTGGAGACTGAAAGCTTTGACTGCCGTGCATGAATAAATAACACGAATGAAACAGCAAATTGATGGCGCTCATTCGGCCGTTTTCGCCCAAAAAATTCTACCAAATTTGTCGGAATATTCTCTTTGAAATGACTTTGTTTTAAAATCATTGGGTTTTCCTCTTTGTGCGAATTTCAGCGCTTTTTGTTGCAAAATAACGAAAGATACACAGAGGGTAATAAAAATGAATCATGCATCAGGATGAACTGTTTGAACAACATCGAAATTTGAACGAACGATTAAAATGTCTTGCCTTAAATGAAAATTGCTGGCTGACAAGAGGACAAAATTGACAGTCCTTGAACCCAGAAGAGCTTTCTAGATATTTGCATGTATGGTCCAATACTATATTGAGTCTCTGGGCCAATTTTATTCCACTGGTGAACTGAGAGACAGTTGCAAATATAGTTTTGAGGGTGTGTGTTTGTACTCTGCACATTGATTGCTTTACGCTCGGTAGCTAAGCATTTTCATATGCAGGTTATTGGGAAGGAAAACGATGCCTTGAAGATTCAAAAGTCATAAATTTTTATTTTCATCACTCTAGCACTCTGACAAAGGGAATCTGTCGACGAAACGCTGTTATTTTTGGCAGGATATAAATTTTCTTAAGTGAACGAAGTTGGGGGTGATAAGGTTGAGCGTTTTGGGTTAATATTACCACTCATGTCACTTCTATTTCCATCCTCTAGTGATCGCTTTCACCACTAAAAAAAACTTCTTGTTCTCCCAAGTGCTTGTTAGTTTTCGGTTAAATGCTTTTTCTTCCTGGGGATATTCTCTGGCAAGATGAGAAACTTTCATTATCGAAACATCAACGGGGGAATATTTTAAGCAGCTGTGTTTTCAAAACATTTCCATTTTATCGTGCATGAATTATTGACGCGGCTTCAGGATAAATGTGTTCCGGCTGACTGCCTTCATTCACCGATGATGGATTTGAGGTTTTGTGGCTTCAACCAGCAGCGTAACCAAACACAACAGGCTTCTGGGTTCTTATTAACCGCGTCCACGACTCCCAAATGAGTGTGTTCCGCTCGGCTAACCGCACAATGTTGTTGACCAATG
>NC_090870.1:2445685-2510685 GCF_036669935.1 Montipora foliosa | reverse complement strand
GGTTATGCACAAGTGGTAAGTGGTTAACAACAGACCATGTGGAAGAAAAAGTGACCAGAAATGATGTCCTCCTTAACTTGCAGATTGTTTGAAAAACATCACCACCAATATCCTCTGATAGAATAGTCCCTTACTGTTTGTTGTTACTCATTGTTGAGGTGACCTTAAAGGGGCTGGGGACTGTGTCACGCAAAATGATGCAGTTTCATGACACCCAAAATGCCCAAAAAGTTGAATGAAACATTGCAATAACCACTTAAACTGAACAACATAACAGAAATACAGCAAAAGGAAAGAGAAGCATGGATCGACACAAATTGACGAGATTGAAATAGATTGCATTTGGTTAATCTTGAAAAAAGTCAGTGTGATATTTTTCAAGTTTATGGCAAATGGCCTGGCTCAGAATTATCTTGTTTGTGATGTAATGATACTTTTAATAGGAAAGGAATTCCGCGTTGCCATTTTGGAGTCTTAAACTCGTGAATAACTAAAGATTTCTCATAAAGACCCTGAAATAACGTGACATAGCCCCTTTACCTATGGCTTCGTTTACACACTAAGAAAAGTAGCACACTTCAAACCCTACGTGTGTGCTAAAGTATGAAGTAAATAATACTTATTAGTGTTCTGGCTTCTCATTAAGTCATACCATACTCCAGTCTAGTTTAGTTTAGTGTTAACTTCTTCTTTTGCAGACTGAAATTGCAAAAAGACTAAATGCAATCTGCGCACAGATCATTCCTTTTCTTTCCCAAGATGTGAGTAACAAGTAACTTATTTTGAACCTATTCCGAGAAACTTTGACTGTATAAGATTGTTTCTTCCTCTACCCTTCTCCTTTGCTTGCAAAGGGACTGTCAGATGCACTTCAATAATGAGAGATTACTACTAGTTTATATGATTAAAAAGCTGACAAAAGATTAAGTGTTTGTTTTTACATAACTAGCTTTTGCATGACTAGAGAAGACTTTCAGTTGTCATTTTGATGTGAAGAGTGCTATCAAGGAAAAAACAGGAATTATGCAAAGTTGTGGGCATTTATAGCTGAAGTCTCGACATTATTAGGGCATTTTCAATCAAGAGATCTGCTTTGATATTTTGTTAACCACAAAAAGAATTTGTTTGCCTAAAAATAATGTTAAGTTCCCAAACATGTTCGCCATTTCATTGTTGCCATGTGAAAATGCTCTATTGTTGTGGCATTCAGTTATGATTGTTTGTTGATGGATGTCTAAACTAAGATTTACATGTACCATCATGGACATTGAGACACGTTCTGACCACTGATTGAATTTGTTCCTGGTAGTCCCTGGTTCAGCTTCTCAGCGGCATTAATTTTGTAAATAGCCAACTAGCTTGCCTCCGGCCAGTTGGGATTCTTAGCAGTTGATGTTGTTGAATGTTCTGTTCTGTTGTGATTGGCCCTGAAAAGCCCCTATGGGTAGTGGTCAATTAAGTAGGTATTGTAACATTTTATTTTGTTTGTCAAGACATGTTTTTCGTGGCTAAATGCATGTCAAGTTTTACAGTGAATGCAGAATTGTGTGTAACTTTTTAGTCTGTTCACTGCAAAGTTGATGTTTGCATTTAGTATTGTCTCTGTAACTTTGAAAGAAGATAGTTGACCTGGACTGATTAAATCAGTCTGAAAGTTTACTGTTGAGGTTCAGCCTTTATTCTTTTGTTTTTAAACAACTTATCCTTTCTTGGTATTCCAGTATCTTGTTCTTTCAGTTACTATCATGTTAAATAATGTTCTTTCTTTTTTTCCACTGAAAGCATCAACAGCAAGTAGCAGCAGCTGTAGAGAGAGCTAAGCAAGTCACCATGACTGAATTAAATGCTATAATTGGGGTAAGAGTTTGACATGAATTTTTGTTGATTTCTTACGTAAAATATTATTGTCCTTTGGAGGTGTAAAATGATAATTTCTAATACTGTCAAGAGTTGCAACTCTATCTAAGTGTACCTTAAAAGATGTTGAAAAAGCTTTTCTCTCTTTACTGGTGTCTCACATTGTTACAGTTAGGAAGCAGAATTGTTGAACATCATTAGCTGAAGTGACACCTTTAAAAAAACAGGCTGTCGGTCATCTCGTCACCAATAATATACCATCCCAACAAACATGTGACATGTAGTTTATAGAAAATGGGAATAAAGTTTGGAATCACCCTGCAGTTTGCACCTTATTTCATTGCACTGGACCCAGTCACCTGAAAAAGTTGAGTTTCAATGCCCTAAGTTAAGGCCCTCTGCAGCTTCATAATCAGAGCTCCTTGGTGGCTTGCCAAGTTAAGAAATAGATACTTCTTCCTAGAACACTCTGTAAGCTTCTCAAATGCTCTGTATCATAATGTTGAAATGGAGTATTTCAAGTGGTTGTGTTGCCGAAAGCGATATTTGGTTTCTCTTTAACCCTTTCTCGCCTAAAAGATTCTACTATGTCTAATGCCAGACGATTTTACCTGTCACTGGAATCTGACCCTCTGATTCAGGGGTAAAAGAGTTCACTTGTCTGTGGAGCAAATCATTGTGGCATCAGATGAAATCACGCTCTAGTTTTCTTTTGATACTGCAAATGTTCTTTGAGTGACTACGGGTTGGCTCAGTTTGTTGAGAATCAGGTTACTGTGTGGGAGGAGGGGATTTTGCACTAGGTTTGAACCCGTACCAAACCAACAACCAGGGTTTGTTAAAATAACTGAGCAGAAAGCGCTTCCCTTGTAATGATACCTGCAAATGGTAAAACTCACAAGTCTTCTTAGATAAGTCCTGACGATAAACAACCATAGGTCCTGTCTCACAATACTTGAGTTGTCCCTAAGCTCTGTAGAACATTAAAGAACCCACACACTGTTTGTGAAGAGCAGGGGCACTGAGTTCATGGTGTTTTGGTCTATCTCTGCCAGCATATTTAGCTTGAAGGACTTCTGAGTGAATAAGACCACCAAGAAAAAAAAGCCAGAAGTCAGGCTATTTGCCAGGCACTAGAATGAACTTAGAAACTTCCAGAAAGACAACCTTTCAGCGTAGTATCCCCTATGAATGGTATATTTTACTTCTTAAATAATTATGAAATTTAAACATTCCTTCACAGAATTGTTATTTTCCCCTTTCCTCAGTATCACCTTAATAACTTGAAGGTTCTGTTTTTAAGTTTTTCAAATTTTACGTTAGAACTTTATTTCAACACGATAAGAAAAATCAGCATTTCTGGTGGGGTTGTGCATACAACCAAGAAATGCTAGGGAAAAAAAAACAACAACAACAACAAATGTACAATTTAAATTATATTTCAAGCAAAAAATTAAAATTAAAAAAGAAATAATTAAAAATAATTAAAAAACCCATAAAACATTAAAAAAGGCTGGGATACATGTGTTAAGTTATATAATAATGTATCAAGTATCAAATAAGAAGTGAAAACATCTGTCATTTTAATTTATGGTTGATCCATGTTAATTTTTTGATATCTTGTTGAGAATGCTGACTGTAGCATTCCCGAGCTTCAAGATATCACAATTTTCTGGCAGAGAATTTCCCCAGAACCCCTACAAGTTAGCATCTTCGGTGCTTGCTTGTTAGCCCCCCCCCCCCCCCCCCCCCCTTCCTTAATACAAAATATGCTCCACTGTTCCTGTTATGGCACATACTTAAAATTGGGATACCATTCAATCACACTTTCCCCGATCTATTTCTGTCCAAATTATTATTATTATTATTATTATTATTAAGGTTGAAACAGATTGGGGAAAATGAGATTGAATGGTGTCCCAGTTTTAAGTGTGACCAAGGGAGAGGTCCTTTAAATTTGATTTTATGCATTAAGTTAATCTTAATCTACTTCATTGTTACTTGCTGCAATCATCTTGTTTTCTTTACCCATGGGTGGTTATAAGTCCTTTAATAGACACTTAAGGTGTTAAGCTTCAACTTGTGTGCCTCACTTGTAATTTAAATAAGTGTGACACAGTTGTTAATGTTTTTTTTTTTACACAAGCTGCTCTTTTTAGGCAACACATGTATGGAATTAAGGGCATCTAGTTTCTTACTCGAGTAGGTCATGGATAACCCAAGCGTGGTTACCATGTCACCCTAATATAAGGTTAATTGAAATGTCATGATTTGTTGGCGAGATCTCTACCACGTAACAACTTGTATTGTACGAGATAATTTTATAAATATTGCTGTTGTTGTCCTCCTTTTTGCATTTAATTCTCAAGGTGGTTGTTGTGAAAGAGAAGGGTCTTCGTTTTAATACAATGTTCATAGGTTTTTTTCACTCTATAATCTATACAAACCTTCAATGTCAATGTTATTGAGACATTTTTGTGACGTCAGCCAGTACTCTAATTGCATTACAAGGTTTCAGCTGGAGCTCATTACAGTGGAATGTTAGATATTTTTGTCAGTTAGAGTAACTGAGTTGTGAAAATCAAGCCAGTTATCAAAAATTGGCACATGCTTGGTGTGATCTTCTATGTACGTTCACTGTTAAGATAACCACATTTTCCCAATAAACACAAAGCACATACACTCACCTTCTGCAAAACGTTCTGACAAACAGAGTGCTTTTTTTTGTAGGTTGTAATTGTATCTTTATTGACAACTCATGGCCTACTTGATGTTGTTTTTAATATTCTCACCAACGGTTATCACCTAGTTTGTGTTAGCTTGCCACACAAACTATCCTATTGTAGGTTTCTTCTTGCCATGAAAAAAAAAAACAAACAAGCGAGACTTCATAAACTTGATGTTAAGAATTTTAGATTGTTTTGAGTTAAGCAATCTTTTTGACAAGATTCAAAAGCTTATCTTCCAGGCCCTTACTTTCTGTTATCAGATGTGTCCAGAAATGCACCAAATTAGATGCACATGGATTTCAATAAGCGAAATGTCCCCTGACTTTTTTCCCCTACTTCAAGATCGCTTGTGCCTGGCAATTATTATTGTCACAAGGTGTCCCCCAAATCCAGCTCAAGAAAGGATTAACTGCTGCATTTACCCTGACCTAAAAATAATGCGAATCTTTACCCAAACCTAATTGGCAGAAGTAGATAGCAAATGCTCAGACTTAAAAGGACACTTCGTGTTAGATGTCAAAATTGGGTGTGCAGCTAATTAAAACTATGAATTTCTGGGCATAAGTGTATGTTATGAGTATCGCCATTGCTTTACATGAAAGCTCCACTGCTAAGATCACATTTTAGTGAAAAATAATGTGGTTGTTCTTTCAAATTTAACAGGATCAATAGAGATTTGGACTGTTATGTTAAACCTAACAGAGCTGCATAGCAGCTTCCAATATCCATAGTATTCAAAGAAATTATAGCTTGTTAATTAACCCATTGGCTCCTGGGGTTCCCCATTGACAAGTAAAATCGTCTGGCATTAGAAAAAGTAAAATACTAAGTATGGCCGGTTTAGGGGTGAGTGGGAACTAAGATCTGCCTGAAATTGTTTGTGAGATTTGTTTGACACCGTGTACCTACACTGTATAGATCTGAGAAAGTGATTTTGCTTTATTAACAGCAACAGCAACTTCATCAAGGTCTCCAAGGTCTACACGCGCATCCTCCAACGATACCACTTCCACACCCTGGAGCCACACCCCCTCAACTACCCCCAGGGGCATCTTCAGGATTGCTCGCTTTGGGCAATCTATCTGTTCAACCTCCACATTTACCCATGATGAAATCAGAAGACAAAGGTTTAAATCTTTCTTTATATATGAAATGAAAAAAGCTAAATAATTTGGTGTATACCAGTGTTACATTATTAATGTGAAAACACCAGTTTGTTGTTAACTGATAATTTTATTGCCTTTTTCTTTTTCATGTTGCTGTCTTCATTAGATGGTATGGTAAGTCCCTAATTATTTCTTTCCCATAAATTTGTGCAACAAGTTTTCCTGTTTGACAACGCTGGATCCCAGATAGGTGAACACAAAAGTTATAACTTTTTTTTTCTTTCAAACCATACTCTCTTTTATAAGAAGGTCTAATTTGGGGCTTGAAAACGTTCTAAACATGTTCTTAATTAAAGTTGTGTGGTATACTAACTTTGCCTACAAACTGAGTTGTTCGCTAGTGTATTGTGCAATAAGACAACCACATTAAATTTGTAAATATTAAAAAAATCCTTAAGTATATAAGTTAATTGTCTTGTTAGACTAGAGTTTTATATTTATTTAATTGACTTCATTGATACTACTCACAAAAATGACAAATGAGCAAAATCAGTCTTGCCTTGGGTATGTTCTTATTGTTGTTTTTAAATTTTGGTTAATCGCTGCCTCAACATACGTATAAAAAAGGTTCTTAGGAAGAAAGAGTGTTCACAACAATTTTTTGAACTGAGCTTCGTGACTAGACTGTATACAACTTTTTTCTTCAGTAAACTGAAGGTGGAATAATTGAGGCTCCATAACCTTTAGTACCTTGTATTAAGAATGTGAGGTTTTGCATGATAATTAAAATAAATTATCAGTTGGAAGACGCACCATTAAGGCGAGGTGAATATCATTGAATAAAAACCAAGAAAAAGGCGAGGTTTTTATTCACCGATGTTCACCAAGCCTGAGGTGAATAATGTTTACTGTGGCCACCCAACAAACTTTCACATTTGACAACCTACGTGTAAATACGTCAACTCAACAACCCATGCAACAGTGTTCAAATTACAACCGTACGAACTTTGCAAGGAGGCGTAACTGTCAATGAAATTTGCACACCCTTATTGGCGGATAATTTGTTGTAAACTTTGTTAGGTGGCCATGGTAAGGCTCATCGCACTGTAATTTCTTCATCTGTCACCTGGACAAAACGACTTACCACTTAGTTGATAATCGTGTAATAATCACCTCATCGGCAACCAATCAGCACAGAATTTTTAATAATCACTTATGTGATTATACTGATGTATAACATGGCTCACTTAATAATCTGTTATTGGTCTATTATATTGTATCCAAGAGATAATCATTATCTTTAAAAGGATATTACTTGTTTTAATTCAGAACTCACTGTCGCCACTTGGGCCAATGAGAGAAAAATACAGAGCCTCTGACCTGTCGTCTCATGGGAGTGATGATGGACATGTGGATAGAGAGAGGGAAAGGGATCGCGACATTGACAGGGAGCGGGCCAGAGACAGGGAACGCGATCGAGAGAAAGACCGAGACAGAGAAAGGGAAAGAGATCGCGACAGAGAAAGGCATGTCAATGGTGAGTTTGAAGCTGATGATTACAAGTACTATTTTGATAGCATGGCTTTTATTGTTCACCAGCGAACAAATGTCAAATGAAACATGATGGCTTTGAATTTTTTCTGAAATTGTTAAACAGGAACAAAAATATTAATTTTTATAGGAACAAAGAGCAACAGCAAACGAAAGAGAGATGACAAAGATTCGGGGGTGAGTTAGACCTTTCTAGATTAGCAAATTATCTTTATCTGCATGATAAAAAAAAAATGCTAAATTTCTGTCACAATTTTCTCATGCAGGAAAGTGATGGTGAAAAAAGTGATGGTGACCTGGTAGTAGATGTTTCAAATGAGGTGGGTCTTTAAAAGTTGGCACAGTCACATTATGTATAAAGCTTTCAACCATTGCGCATTAAGCACATGACTGGTGTTGTCAAGAGGCTAATGTCAGGCAGACACTTGTCACAACTTAAAATAAATTACTGTTAAATTCAAAGACTTGATTTTGAAAAAGTTTGGGAGGAAAAAAAAGTAGATTAGTTGTGGCTACCTGAAGACCACATAAATGCTATTAGCGGAAATGAACTGGCACACCAATTCAAGCTGAAAAAAATCAATCATACCTAAGAAAACATGATTAAGAATCCTGTGGATTGTATCCAGCTTTCTCTCTTTAGGGTTTGATATGTATTTCTTCTATTGCATCTATTTATAAATTTATTTGGCATTACCTTAATTCCTTGATATATTTGTGCATTGATAATTTATAAAACTGTGGTAGTGTGGAATCCACGACCAGCAAAGAAGAGTCTGGCCAGTGGCCACAGTGGGATATGAACCTGGCACAACCACAGCAAATCCATTTCCCCAACCACTGGCCCATGGGACAATAAAATTTTTCAGTCAGTGGGTCACGGGTCTTTTGATAATATTAATAGAAGACATAGAATACCATGGAGGAACTATACCCATTCAGCCCTTGTATTCACTGTTTCAAAAACTCACAGTTTTTTCTCTTTTTTACATAAAATGTATTATTTTTCTTTTTCTCTTAAAATATTATGAAGAGCTGCATGGTGTTGACCCTTAAAGCTTGTTGGGTTGTCATCATTTGTTTGCCATTTTAGGTAAAACATTTTTATTTTGTTTTCCTGGTAGGATGCAAATTCACCTCCTAGAATTGAGAATGGTCCAGACTCTCCCCCTTTGAATGAGAAGAAAACTCGAAAAGACTCTGGGTCACCTCCAAACTCATTGTCTTCATCATCAACACCTTCATCAAAACATCCCAAAGTATGTGGTTAGTTTTTAGTCATTCAAGGTGCAAGTTATCCGTCCAGTTGGTAGGATTTCTATTTCCTTGTGTGCCTGCACACCCTGTCAGTGTGCAAAATGTTTGCTTGAAGTGTAAATCCAGCTTCTGCAACAACAGTATGCTTGATTAATTAGTGCAAATTTGACACAGGCTGTATTTGTGTGCAGGCTAGGTGAAATAAAAGGAATTTTTTTGTTGAATACCTTGTAGTCGGAAAGCAAGCCTGCCCTGGCATCATCAGAAAGTTCCTCGTCAGGAAGGAAAAGTCCATCAAGATCTTCACCAACGGTTAAAACACCAGTGGGTGAGTCACGAGTCACAGTGTATTTTTATTACATCTAATTACTATCCTTTTCTTTTTTCTTTGTAATCTGTCCTAATTTGTCTCCTAATTTCCTGTATATCAAAATTTTTGTGTGAATTAAAATAAAATAGATTGATTGATTGATTTTGTAGTTTAGCATAGCTATTAAAAGTTTTCCAATATCCAATATTTGCAGCAGTTAGTTATGCATTTAATGAAATACCGGTTTTGAAAATTGCTGTAAATTGAAGTCTTTTATTCACATT
The DNA here is from genome assembly GCF_036669935.1 of Montipora foliosa. Taxonomy (NCBI): domain Eukaryota; kingdom Metazoa; phylum Cnidaria; class Anthozoa; order Scleractinia; family Acroporidae; genus Montipora; species Montipora foliosa. Next base: position 2,501,591 of record NC_090870.1, on the reverse strand, counting down.
TCTTTTTAATGACCATCACAGCAGCACCCCCTGTTAGACCAGCCATGCCAGTGCCAGGAGGACCATATCCCTTCGTCAATCCACACAATATTGGCAGGTAATAATACAACCACATAAATTTGGTTGTGTCAATAAACTAAGTTGATAAAAGTGAATAGACCGCCATATGAAGATTAGACAACTGGTCTTAAGCATGATCCTTTTGCCCTGCTTTGTTAGCCTTAACCCATTGACTCCCAGGGGTTCCCCATTGACGAGTAAAATCGTCTGGCGTTAGCCGGTTTAGGCCGGTTTGGATGTCAAAGGGTTAAGGTCTGTATTTCAGCTTGCACATCCAAGCAATTTCTGTGCTTCAAACGACCATTGATTTAGCACCACAATGAAAACTAAACCTATTAACCCGTTGACTTTGTTGATATTGATTACCTGGTATGACGTATGTTAATTAGTGTGATATGTGAAAACTAAAAATAAAGAGATTGAGTTTTGGAATTAAGTTCAATGGAAGAAGAAACAGTGAATTTCCAGATGATGCAAAAATAATTAGAAAAAGTGACTGAAAACACGTCCTGAGACTCAACTTAAAATGTAGAGGTAGGGTTTTTGAAGCAGTGCGCATTAAGCTGTCAAGGAAGTTGTTTATCTCTAACTAACAAAATGCCTCAAAATATGCCTTGTGCAGTTTACAGTTAAGTCTAATCACTCAATGGATAGAAATTGTTTGAAATTTGTGCCAATGGCCTTGTTTTCTTGCAGGTATAAGCGCAAAAATTATACACCAAACTTCGCTGCTGAAACAAATTTTCACCAGTACAAGTTTTCTTCTTTTCGAAATACACAAAACCGCAAAATTAATTGAGTTATTTGGTAACTATCATGTTTCGTGAAACAAAAAAACAGTCAGATTGTGTAGAAAAGTGCTCTGAGCACTTCAAATAGTTTCACTGAAAGACAACTTGCAACAACACAAGAAAAACAGCAGAGAAAATCGCTGGAGGTATTCACGCATTTTCAGAATATAAACGCACAATTGATTTGACATAATTTGTTGAAGATACTGTTCTTCTGAGGTATGTTGAAGGCAAAAATTCCTTCAACTTTTCAGTTTATTTCAGGACAAAAAAGAATTGTTATTCACAGTAAAAAATTCATTGGTTGACCAATATAAAGCTAAATTTGGGAGCTTATCAATGCCCATGATAACGTTAATAGCGATGAAGGCCTTTAATTCCACACAGCTTACTTCATGAAAATGGGCAATGCGCTTGGGGGTATTCAAGAGCTTTTGACAGGTACTGTAAATGTCCATGTATAAGCCGCAACCCCCAATTTGGAAGCTCAAATTTCGAAAAAAAAAAAATGGAGACAACAAACTTTGAAGTTCCAATGAAGTTCTGTTAGTAAACAAACAAGGACAAGCAACTACGGTTTCAAAACACTGACACGGTGGTTGTTATGAGCTTTCATATCAATCAAGTCTTTCCATAGCGACATTTCACTTGTCATACCTTTGTGTTGTGAGTTTACTGTAACAAAAAGTCAAGATGCTCTCTCCATGCGATATTTTCTTCAAGCAGCTCCATGAAGTTGAATATTCGAAGGCGATTGAAATGATACGCACGAGTGCTTAGTAGCTTTGAAATATGGAGAGGAGTCTGGGCATTACAAGGAAACGGTCGGCCATTTACCTCGCGAGAACTCGTGAATGTCTTGGTATTTTCTCGCACGTGGCGAAAAATATGTGTCAAAGTGACCATAGCAAACAGTTTTGTGGAGGAATGGAGATTGCTTGTAGGATGGTATTCAGTTGTTTGAGTTAATTGTGAATGCTTCAAGATAGAAACGGCTCCTTTAGGACCCACCGCTCATGAAAAAGGCAATGATCAACAACAACATGCTTTCAGTTTGTTATTATGTTTATTCACTGACATCTTGAGAAGGAGTTTTTTTTTATGAATATTAATTTAACCTTAAAAAACTCCAACCTCAGGTGTTTCCGTAGATAAGCCGCACCCTCGATTTTTGATTTGACTTTTGAGAAAATACATGGACGTTTACGGTATACCCACATTTCAGTTACCCTTAATTCCCATAGATCATCGCCTATGAAAAATAAGAAAAATATCTGATTCATTGGGATTATCTAAAACAAAGTAAAGGCTAGTGGCTTCCACAAAATCTGGTACTTGAATATTATTGAGTGGGTCATTTCCAGCAAGCTTCTTCTTCAGCATCGGTGTCATGGTTCTTGCCTTTGTTGCCACAGTTTTCTTCACCACTTTTAAAGCCACCTATATCAAACTTGCTATCACTAGTCTCCCCTCTTCTTACAGGAAAACCATAAAAGCTCTCTTTATCCTCCGAATCCTTAAAAAAAGGCAGGGGTATCCCCATTGTTTGATGCGTTACCTGACGTATTAGGTGTTGTTTTTGTGTAATTTGATCGCCGGATCAAAAGGATAAAAAGCCAGACCTCGTGGAGTCTCTTATCAGCTGTCAAAGTCTGCTCACGGGACAACAAACGATTGGTCAATTATCCTACTAAATCTCCATAACAACAAAACATACAGATTTACTAATGGGGAGGGAGTAGAAGCGTAAAAGCAAGATGCCATATTTACGGCTGTTTATGGCTGGTTTGGGTAATTCATGGGTTGTCTCGTGGGGCTGGTTATGGCCGGATTAGATGTCAATGGGTTAACTCAATGACACCTCAAATGCCCTAGGACACCCCCAGTTGATGAGTAAAATCATCTGATGTTAAATAGAGTAAAATAATTATGTTAAGTCTCACTCCCAGGGGTCAATGGGTTGAGGTCTGAGGTTAAACCTTTTAAGGTTTGAGGGAGCCCTCATTGACAAGTAAAATGGTCTGACGGTAGACAAAATAAAATCTATGAGTGGTCACTGGGTGTAAAAGGGTTAACATGATAACTGATCATTAAGTATTATTACTTTCCAGTGAGTTATCAAGTCCAACCTCTTTTTCACCATCAGTTATGGCTGTCAGCATGTCTGCTGGTGGTATTGGTTATGGAAGATCAGTGGTAAGTCTGGTTTTGTTGATAATGGTTAATTTATTCTTGCAAAACGAACTCAAATGGTTGTAACAGGTATCAAACCTTCAGGGACTCCTATAAATTGTACTTAAGAAAAATCATGGGAAAAAGGGTATTAAACTGTGACATTGCTGGGACTAAAATGTTGAAAAAGTTTCAAAAGGAAAAATGTTGAATAATTGAATGATGTGGTGAAGGTTTTCTCTTAACCTTGTTGTTAGCATAAACAAATAGTTAATTTTGATTTTTGTGGCATTTTAAGGTTGGATATGAACATGGCAGTCCAGCAACAAGAGTGGGCATGTCACCATTAGGTCCCAGTCTTCCTGCAGGTCCCCCTGGTGGCAAACCTGCATATTCTTTCTATGTCAGTGGTGATGGTCAAATGCAACCGGTGCCATTTCCACCAGATGCTCTTCTTGGTTCACACATTCCACGGCATGCAAGACAAATCAATCAACTCAATCATGGAGAAGTTGTCTGTGCAGTGACAATAAGCCATCCCACAAGACATGTCTATACTGGGGGAAAGGTAATCATGATATTCTTAATGTGGATCCATGAAATTATGAGTAATTTCACACAGAGGTGAAATGAAGGTTATTGATTTTACCCAAGCTAATCAATAGTGTGCACTGTTTGTATACAGGGTTGTGTCAAGGTGTGGGATATTGGCCAAAGCAGTGGAAAAAACCCAATATCGACACTGGAATGTTTGGTAAGTCTACACAATTCTTGTAAGAAAATTTGAGATTTAGGAACCTGGACCCATTTTTCAAAACTCAGTTATGCATAGAATCTTCAAACTTTTATTTCAATTAGTTTTTCTTCCCTTGAAATAAGATTCCATCCTTTAGACAGGACCTTTTACCTTAGGGTTTTTTTTCCTAGTAAGTATTATTGTTGTTGGTTTTTTAACAAGTCCCTGAGGAAATTTTAGAAAAATTAATTAGTCCATTCTTGGCATATGATTACCCTTTCCCATATCGACTGAAATGCAAATGAAGAACGTCATTGTTATCTCTGTGTTAAACTGTTGACAGACAGGTTCCTCCTGGTGTTATCGTTGGGGAGGCTTCATATTAAATTTTGTTAGGACATAAGTCACCCATAGCCATTTTTCAAAAAAATCCTGCATGTTTTGCAGATAGAATTGTAGCTTGAAATTAAGCAGAATATAAAGGGTGGGTTTGATGGTTTGCGTGTCTTTGAGCGGTACTATACATCCTAACTCATTAAAAAGCACCAGGCATGAAGGGAAGTATACCAGTTTTTCGACAACTGACTGTGAGATGGTTTATGTGTATTGTGCTTGTGGATGAGACCTTTTCAAACTGCTCGTCTACAGTTTATTCGCAAGTACCTTCTCCATTTGAAATAGCGTGCTTGATATTTTTTTTATTTTGCAGAGAGATAATTACATTCGATCTTGCCGTCTCCTACCAGATGGAAGAACACTTATAGTTGGTGGTGAAGCTAGCACTCTTACAATATGGGATCTTGCATCATCACAGCCAAGAATAAAGAATGAACTTACTTCAAATGCACCAGCTTGTTATGCGCTGGCAATTAGCCCAGACTCAAAAGTATGCTTTAGTTGTTGCAGTGATGGAAATATTGCAGTATGGGACTTGCATAATCAAACATTAGTAAGACAATTCCAAGGTCATACAGATGGTGCAAGTTGTATTGACATTTCACCAGATGGTACTAAATTATGGACAGGTAGGGATGAGAATTTTATACATAAGCAATTTTGGTAGCATTTTGGAATATGGGTTAATAATAAACAAAAGGAAGCCTTGCCTGTGATCTTTTCTGGTGTAAAGCACTTGGGAAGCAGATAGAGCACAAAAGAAGTGCAGGGGAAAAAACGAGACTTAATGGAGTGTTTTCCTTATTTCCTAAGTGCTTTACAACAGAGCAGGTCACAGGTGAGGCTTCTTTATTTGTTTTGTAAAAACAAAACTCTTTGAAAAACTTTATTTTTCAAATTTTACAAGTGGCATCAGCCGTGGTTCTGTACTTTTATAAAGCATGCCATTTTATTCAATCAGAGTGCATGTTATATCAAAACTTTATTATAAAAATAAAACGTTTTTTCTACAAAACAGAACTTATTTTGAAATTGTCATCGGTAAGCTATGAAGAATATGATGAAGTTGCTTCTGCTAGATGTTTGGCGGTACTTATAGGGCTATAGAGGTTTTGCATGGCAGCCATGTTGCATGGCAGGAACAGTGGATGAAGAAGATTTCTGAAGACTCCACTTTAGATTTCTTTTGATCTTTTTCAAAAAACCTTTTTTCCAAAATTTGAGAGGCTAAATTCAGGTTGCTGCTTATCTGCAGGTGTTTACGGTACTTGGAGCATTAGTATGATTAAAGCTTGAATGTAAGTCATAACTAGCAGTAGCTTGGAAACAATTGAAAATGGTTTGAATGTCAATACCAGTACCTCCATTTTACATTGGTTTAGGTGGTCTAGACAACACAGTTAGATCTTGGGATCTTAGAGAAGGAAGGCAACTTCAGCAGCATGATTTCACATCACAAATCTTCTCCCTAGGATATTGTCCATCAGGGGACTGGTTGGCTGTTGGGTATGTTCAAAGGATTTTGTGATGCAGATTACTGCAAACCAGTGATGATTTACTGTGTGGCTAGAAGACAAAATTAAGTGTGGGACATGAAAGCAAACAAATCAACTACAAAAACTAATTTTTACCACTGATGTTTGATAATTACATTTCATAGGCTAATTTTTACCACTGATGTTTGATAATTACATGTCATGGGCTAATTTTGACTGGCTGTTGAGATAAAGTGGTCAGCAGTTTCACAGTGCAGGCACATGCTCACACAGTTCCTCAGTCACATGGCAATAGTCAGTGGAGAGCACATCTGCCATCTTTGTGCCATTGTGTTCAGTTTTTCTTACCTCCCCCTACCCTAGTGCCACTGCCTGTCATTGCAATGGGTGCGTAGTTGTCTGGCATGGAGGCTCATTTCTGGGTTGCAAGGATATGTTACGTGGTCAAGTACTGGCTGCCTGGCCAGAGGAAGCCCCCAGACACATCCCTGATTTGTGTTGATTGTTAATTTCAGTTTACAGTGTCCCCAATTAGTGCTCCAGTGCTAGAACGACTAGACACTTATATTAATAAAGCTCCTTTCCCTTTATCCATCATCCATCTAGTGATGCTGTTGTTAAACTGTAAATTAAATCATGCATGCTTTTGGATGCTCAAGAAGTGAATTTAAGATCAATAATAATATTATTATTGATCTTATTGTTTCTTTCCATTAGGGTTTTAACATTTTCTTGTTTTTTCTTTAGAATGGAAAACAGCAATGTGGAAGTTTTACATCAAACTAAGACAGACAAGTACCAACTTCACTTACATGAAAGTTGCGTGTTGTCACTCAAGTTTGCATACTCTGGCAAATGGTTTATTACGACGGGTAAAGATAACTTGCTGAATGCATGGAGAACACCTTATGGTGCTAGCATTTTCCAGGTGAGCTTTTGAATAATGTGCAATTATGAATCTTACAGTTACTACCGGTAACAATGTTTAGGATAGTCTTTGTGCCTTCATCAGCTACTGAAAGAGTTTCCTGCAGTTCACTGTTTCACGTCATTTGTAGGTAAAACCACAACTTCCTTCAAGAAGAGTGCGACACAGTGTTGCCCATGTTGTTTTCTCATCTGCGGGCAACAGTCAATTACTTAATTATTTTTCTGATTAAGTTTTTTCTTTTGTTTTCATTTAGTCTAAAGAATCATCTTCAGTCCTGAGCTGTGATATTTCAACAGACGACAAATATATTGTAACAGGTTCGGGTGACAAGAAAGCTACCCTCTACGAGGTGATGTTCTAATGTTTGAAATGCTGTGATGTGCCAGGGAAGGATGATAACACAGATAGCCCTGTCCTTATCATCAAGAAAAGGAATACTGCGCCCTGCAATTCTGTAACAAGATACCAGAACTGGGACTGTATCATCGATTGTGATGCACTGATCTTTTCATATTTTCTGCTACTGTGCAGTGCAGATTTGTGTTTTTAGATGGATGTTACCCAGAAGTATTTTGTAGAATAGAGAGGGACAAGTCTGACCTTCCTATCATTTGAGCTGGTTGATTTTCCATTCACTTCGCCACGAGAGTACCCTCGATTGCCTGTTTTCCAATGAAGTCACTTCACTTAGTGGTCATCTATCCAGTCATTTGTACCAATAAAACCTTCTCTGAATATTCGTATTTGTTTCAAGGAAATCCACGTAAACTGTAAAGCAGTGAAATTTTGGCAAGAGATTTAGAATTCTCCACATCTTCTGTTGCACTTGCCATACACATACAGGCAACAAACCCCTTCTCTTTGGTTTGACTTTTCTTATTAAATAGGTATGAGGAACGTTGAACTGTAAATATTGCATGAAAGTTGTCATAATCCTCATTTTGTACTTGTGCAACCGCAGATCATCCTGCTTCTCTTGTCTGACACATCTGTAATTTCATGGCTGCCAAGTTTTTGTTTCGCCCCTTTCTTTAACTGGTGGGCTGGAGTGCATGCAAAAGGAAACATGAGTGATAAATTCTTTGGGCAGAAAACCAATACAAGACTGCACCAGAGCATTTTTCTTTTGAAAATTTAAGAAATGTAGCTATTTAGATGATTTTAAGACAAAGTAAATTCTTTTTTAATGTAAAATAAGTTTTAACAATTGTATGAAGTGTATAAAATTATTGTTGTAGAAAATTAATGACAGCATGGATGGTGTGTGCATAGATTTCTTGCCTCTTCTTTTGTTAAAAAGTTGACATTTACAAAAACAATTAAAATTTGAATGGACTTCTAAAATCTGGCTGCTGTTGCATTGTTACCTCTCTACACCTGGTGTGCACTGCTGTTACGTATGCACTGTCTACACAGGATCATCCTCGGAGACACGGGCAGTTAGTGGGGGCGGGAAAAAGTCTAAACGGGCGAGGAAAAAAATCGGGCGAAGAAAAGTCAAGAACGAAAATAGGATTTTCGTTTTTGACTTTTCTTCGCCGGATTTTTTTCCTCGCCCATTTAGACTTTTTCCCGCCCCCACTAACTGCCCCTGGGTCTCCGAGGATGACGCAGGATTAATTGTAGAGTTGATAGCCAAAGGAGACAATGTCAACAACTGTGAGAAGAACAATGTTGATTGTAGTACAGGTTTTTGGTTGCTTTAACCCATAGACTCCTAGGAGTTTAAAGTAAAGGATTTTAGTTTGTCTTACAACAGACGATTTTACTCTTCAATGGGGGGGAGGGGCAGGTGGGTGGTTCGGGAGTCAATGGGTTAAAAGAACATTTTGTTATGCAACACTGAGTTCTTTGATAAAAAAAAAAAAGCACTAAAGGAAAGTAAAATGTAAACTCAATGTCATTACCAACAGCCCATTTATAGGAAGTATGATCACATCCCACTTGTCCTACCACAACTGCATTGGTTACCTACTTATGGTTTTCAAGCATCTGCATAATATGGCACCATCATATCTGTGTGAAGTCATTGTGTTATACAAGCCCAACCAAGAGCTGCATTCTGGTTCTAGAAAGTTCTTGGATGTCCCTTACTCCAGAACAAGAGGAGACAGACCATGCTTTCAGTCTACAAGGCCCAACACTTTGAAACACTCTCCCTCATAAGTTGAGAGCTTAGAAGGACTGAAATTTTTAAGAAAAAACTTAAGACTTTTTTAGGGGTGCAGGGATGGCACAGTGGTGAGAGCACTTGCTTCCCACCAATGTGGCGTGGGTTCGATTCCCAGACTCGGCGTCATGTGGGTTGAATTTCGTTGGTTCTCTACTCTGCAAAGAGAGGTTTTTCTCTGGGAACTCTGGTTTTCCCCTCTCCCCAAAAACCAACATTTGACTTAATTTGCATAAATTGTTGATTTCAGTAAATACAGTGTCCCCAGTGCTAGAGCGACTAGACTCTTAATAAATAAAGTTCCTTTCCTTTTCTTACTGTAATTTTTTTAGCAGAGGAGATCTGTATAAAGTACCATTGAACTATGGATTTTGGCACTATATAAGGGGCGATTACATGAGCCGGGCCAGGGGCCCATTTCTGGAAAGTTCAGAAAACTTTTCAGGCCTGCAAAGCCATTTGTGAAACTGTCAACCACTTCTTTTGGAAAGCCGATCTTTCAACGTGTTTTCAAGGTAACAAAAAGAAAAACTGAAGTTTGATGACTAAAATCCTCTCCGTTCTTGAGATAAAAAGGGAATTGTGACACCCGGAAATGTTTCAGAACTTTCGAGAAATGGGCCCCAGCCCTGTCAGCTGGGATGGTCGAGTTTCAGCCCGGTACGTGATGTCAGCTAGCCTGCCTTGGGCCAAATTTAGAACATGTCGTGTGAAAAAGGTAACAAGCAGAAGTGGAGAGACGTTTGTCTTGCCAAATTGTTATTAAAATTCACCATTCTACAATTTAAAGAAGCCTTAAGGTTTTGCTATTGTATACATCCTTTATTTAAACATAAAAAAACGACTATTCTGTGGGCCATTTTGCTCTAAAGTGGAGTAAAGTAGTTTGAAATCGCTGTTCTGGTGAACGCGATTACACAGAAAATTACGAGCCCAGGATCCCAGCTAACCGGACTTGTGTAATCGCAAACTTGATTTTTGGTGTTTTTCTCAGAAGTGCCGGGATCTCAGCTAAACTAGCTAGCCCTGCTCATGTAATTGGCCCAGCTAAGTTTCATATTATTATAATGTTGTTGTTGTTGTTGTTATTATTATTATTATTATTACGACTAAGATAACTTACAGCACTTTGTCAACTTCCAATCAATGGCAGATGGTTTCAAACTGATAAATCAATGTCCCTTTTGCATGTCACAGTATCCTCACCAAACTTAAGTAAATATTTTGTCGCAAAACCCACATTGTCCCTCTTTTTATGTATATATATATATGTATATATCTACAAATTCGCGTCGAGACATTGTATCCTGTGGATCCTCTTACTGGGAGTTCATCATTAGGTCAACCAACTGTACACTGCTTATATATATATATATATATATATATATATATATATATATATTAAATCCCCTGATGAGTGGGTGACCACGAAACAGGCCTGTAGGGATGAACTTGTAGTTTATTTGTCTTTTTCTTCCATATATATATATATATATATAATTAGTAGTGTAGGATGGGAACAGAAATCGATACAACAAAGGAAATGAGTGAAAATGTGTTCAGCCGGGAATTGAACCCGGGTCTCCTGGTTACCGGTCAGATGCCTTACCACTCGGCCACTGAACCAACCCCGCCATTCAGCCGAATTGGAAGGACCTTTAAATGGCAAGCTCTGAGGAGAATCGCACATTTTGTGCGTTTCTCGCATTTAAAGGTCCTTCCAATTCGGCTGAATGGCGGGGTTGGTTCAGTGGCCGAGTGGTAAGGCATCTGACCGGTAACCAGGAGACCCGGGTTCGATTCCCGGCTGAACACATTTTCACTCATTTCCTTTGTTGTATCGATTTCTGTTCCCATCCTACACTACTAATTAATACTTGTCAGAAATCACTGTGAATCGCCTTCTGAAGGGAATAGGTTGGTGATCCAAAGGTAAATGGGGCAGTTAGTTGTTATTTCCCCGCTCAAACTTACACATTCATTTCATATATAGGGGGAAATTTACTGTGAATCGCTGATCAACTTGAGCATAGTGACGCGATCCTCACTGCAGAAAATGTGCGATTCTCCTCAGAGCTTGCCATTTAAAGGTCCTTCCAATTCGGCTGAATGGCGGGGTTGGTTCAGTGGCCGAGTGGTAAGGCATCTGACCGGTAACCAGGAGACCCGGGTTCGATTCCCGGCTGAACACATTTTCACTCATTTCCTTTGTTGTATCGATTTCTGTTCCCATCCTACACTACTAATTAATACTTGTCAGAAATCACTGTGAATCGCCTTCTGAAGGGAATAGGTTGGTGATCCAAAGGTAAATGGGGCAGTTCGTTGTTGTTATTTCCCCGCTCAAACTTACACATTCATTATATATATATATATATATATATATATATATATATCACTGTGTGCCAAGTTGAATCTCTCAAAGTTTCAAATAACCACTCAAAAATTCATCAGCCCACTGAGCTATCAAATGGTTGAAAATACACCACATGCAGTTGTTAAGATCCTCCTTATCAGTATGCAGTGTTTTATCAGATATAAAGACACTGCGTGTGACTTGTGACTAGTAATTTAATTTCAGCCATTACAAAACATCTGGGCGGATAACTTTTATCCATAATTCTCCTTCCAAACTTCTTCAACAAATTTTGGCAACCAAAAAATTCAATGACTGCTGTCATGTTAACAATGTTCTTATCTAGACTTTAGCTGACTTTGGATTTTGTCCCGTTCCATGTTGACCCCTGCTTCTTTGTTAGCTACTTGTTTGTTCACCCTTGCATTTTGCCACTGCGCAAATATTTGAGCTTAATAAACTTGACAAATTTGTCACATATACTTTTGAATTTGGAAAGGGTTTTTCCAAAAAGGCTTTTTCTTCATCAGCAGTTTTCACTTCTCTGAACTTTCTCTCTCACAGCATTTTTAACGAACCTTCTTCAACCATCGACTGCAACAAAGAAAGGACAGAAGGACAAAAACATGCTTACCATAGGTCCACTTGTTTTTCTTGTATGCTAATATCTTGTTCTTGTTTAGACTCCTGAGGCACATGCTTTTTGTGGAATGTTTTTGAAGCCATTCAAAAAAACTCCCAGCACGTTTTATCGGGTCTAAAGACACTCTGCTACGCCTTGTGTTTTTAAACCCAATAAAACACTGCTGCTTGTTTCTTAAACATTACACAACAGAAAGCAAGAATTCCAAAAAATCTGTCAAGGAAAGTGATTGGATGCAAGTGAAAATAAGCAACAAATTTTGAAAAGATTATCTCACTTAAGTGGTCACAAGTTTATTGCGATATTCAGGTGTTTGTTTTCAGGTTATGCACGTATTCTCTCTCAGTTTTGAGTTTTTAAAATTTAAACATCATTTGGAACCATTGATCCTGTGAAAAGGAATTGTTGCAGAATTTTGTGGTGGGGCAGGTACTGGTTAAAGCAGTCATTGTTTTCTGGAAGGTGACTGTTTCAATGGAAACTGACCATTAAGGTGTCTATCACCTCAAAAAACCCCTTCTGCTCAACAATTCTCTGTACTTGTATAACAGTTATTCTTTGGTCTGTTAAATGCTGTCTTCAAAGCCACTATTTTGAGGCTCCTAAGAAGTGAAAAACTAGTTGTAAATTGATCTACAACTGCACAACATAGAGTTGACATTGTAGACTGCTTTGCATTGTGATAGCAAAGTAATTTGTTACGTCTGGTATGGAACTCATTCCTATGACTGTACTGTGACTACTTTTGCGGTCTTTCAAAGCGAATAAAAAAGTGAGTTTTCAAAAAACAAAAAGGGTTCTAAAAACATTACAATACAGCTGGGATGATTTTGTAGAATAATTAAAGTGGATGAAAAGCTTGTTGAGGTCATCTAGGCATTTAAGGGTAGTATTTTGTCATATCATAGCCCAAGACCACAAGAGAAAAACATTACTTTACAATCGACCTTTACTTGTGATCTTGCTAGTGCCAACATGTACAGATGAATATATCATGAACAAACCCACTTCCTATTCCACATATTCTTAGACTTAACTTCATTGACTGGCCCCTAAACTTCATAATGAAACATTGTGGATTTCCACTGTCCTTTGGCAGAACTTCGTGAACTTAAAGTACTTCCATGTTATTGAGAAAAATTTCAATTCTTTTTCTTCCTAGTTGCATTTTCCTGTCTTCTAAATAGTTTATTTGTTCTCCTACGCAAAGTCGTGTTGTTCATGTCAAGCAGTAGCTCTTCATCCCCCGTACGTTTCTTCTCATCTGTTAGTATCTCCCATAGCCAGTCTGGGTATTCACTGTCTGGTAGTAATGGTGGATCTGATCCTTCTTTCATATAATTAATTCCTTTACAAAGCTCTTGTCCATTGTGCCCTGAAACCAAATACAATATTTAAATGGATTTTAAAGGAGCAAGGATGGCACAGTCAGTTAGTTGCGTGACCTTGGTGCAAGAGGTCCCTAGTTTGATCCCCAGATCTTGTATCCTTGTTTCAACTTCTTTCCTTTCAGTGTAGCTTAAGTAGTAGCTTTAAATAACCTAAAAACAGAGCACTGATGGAGAGGGGGGAGTAAAATGAGTGCACCGGTGACCTCAGGTTTGTCAGTTGAATTACTGTTAGGAGTTATCAATGTTAAATATGGTCGCTTTACTTTACTTTTAAATGCTGTGTTGTAAACTGAAGAATTTTTCCATTATTGTTAGCTATAACATTCAACAAGGTAGGAATAAGATTGAAGCAAGGAAATTGATCTACCAATGTGCATACACCAAGAACAAGTACTACACATCCTGTAGCCAAAACAGTTGCTAAACGGACAGTCATATACAAAACATGGACCTCAGGTCCATGGACCACCCTATGGACCCAGTCCATTAACTTTCCCTGTGGACCACCCCTCATTAAATTGTAAAGTTACATGCAGAAAAACCTTAAGACGAAAGAGGGAAGTGATATTCATACTTACCTGGACAATTTAACCCACTGACACCTAAAATGCCGACAGTTGATGAGTAAAATTGGCGTTAGAGTAAAAGTCTCAAGCAGGAGCCACTGACTTGAAGCGAACAACTCCCACCCTAAGGTTACATAATATCACTTTATGTCATTTTTAGGTACAGACCGATAAATTTTTAGACTACCTTTTCCACAAAAAAACAAAGACAATTCTGGTTTGGTGATACTATAACATCAAGTTAGTTTCTTGTGATTGGTCATTGGGTTCCTGTAGGAGTCTCATTTGCTGCGAATTCAATCAAAAAACAAATCGCAGTCTGTGAAAACGCCGTGACAGGAATGTAAGGCTGTTGTTTGTTATGGGCTACTAATTTATTTTAAGTAATTTGTCTCTTGTAGACACCTATACCACCTAGTTGATAGAAAATGGATTCATCTATAACAAGCAATTCAAATAATATTATTATACATTCACTTCATTCATTGAGTCCTTCACCATAACAAATGAGCCCAACAAACAGACCTGCTCCCAACTGAGTGGCTTCATAGCTCAGTTGTTGAAGCATTGCACTGGCATCGCAGAGGTCATAGGTTTCAGAATCCCATTGGAGCCACCTGAATTTTTCAGGTGTCTATGAGAGACATTAGGGCCGTTTATACGAGAGAAAATAAGCCGCGGCTAACTACGAGTATAAACTCCCAGGCCAGGATAAGACGCGGCTTGAGAAAGCCGTGAACGTAGATTTTGTACCATTTATACGGGTTGTTCACGGCTTATGTAAGCCGCGGCCAGAGTTAGCCGCGGCTTATTTTCTCTTGTATAAACGGCCCTAATAAGGATCACTTCTCTCTTTCGTCTTCAGATTTTCTTACCTGTAATTTTACAAAATGAGTGGGTGGTCCAAAAGGGTAGCCCATGGACTGGGTCCATGAACCGGGTCCACAGGGGTGGTAAGGGAAGGAAAGGAACTTTATTTAAGTGTCTAGTCGTTCTAGCACTGGAGTACAAATTGGGGACACTGTAAACTGAAATTAGCAATTAGCACAAATCAAGTCAAATGTTGGTTTTTGAGGAGAGGGGAAACCAGAGTACCCGGAGAAAACCTCTCGGTGCAGAGTAGAGAACCAACAAACTCAACCCACATAATGACGTCGGACCTGGGGTTGTATGCGTCCGTTTATACTAAACACAATACAAGTATTATACTGTACTTATTCTACAGATTTTGCAGTTACTTCAGCTACTACATGTACTTCTAGGATGTTCGCAGAAGACTCCAAGGAGTCACTTATGTGCTCATGGCGTTTCATGGGAACGACATGAACGGAATAAACGAGTCTAGTCGCCAAAGTTGAGGAAATCAAGCAGATATTTATTTGTGTTCGATCGCTATGTACCAGTTAATGCAGCTAAAAGGGTAAAATTCTCAACTGAATCGCTAACTTTGGAAGCCTACCTACACGGAGGAGCAAGTCATGACCTACTGGACCTTAGTGAGTGCACTTTGGGAACAAAATTACGATAAAAGGTAAGCTTATATTTTCAAAAATAGGTCACTATATCTTACCTGATTCTGTTGAAAGTAAAGCTAAAGAATGAGTTTTTAGTCTTGTACGAAACCTCGCGCATAAGACTTGATTTCTCCACAACACAAGCAGGACACTTTTCGTGATGGCCGCCATAATAGTCTGGCTAAAAAAGTAAGTAAGGAGTGGGGGTGGTGTTGTATTTGTTTGGTGATGAAAAGATTAGCAAAAATTTGGTTCATCGGTTAATTTTTTCTTACTCTGAAAAATTGTATACAAAATACAAAAAACCTTGTTCAATTGAACTAACGTAAGGGTACATTTTAAGTTTTGGGGGCTAAAAGCAACAATTCGGACCTTCTCCACCCTTCAGTGAAGGAGCGGCACGTGGTCAAAAGAAACAAACATGGCGGACGAATCGGCAGAATTTGAGTTTCTTACTGTTCCCAGCGAAGCTAAGGATTTAAACTCTGGAAGATGCCGTGTTTCACCAAAGCTAATTGCGAAAATTGGTGGAATACTTAATTCGCCAGTCAAAATTGAGACAGAGTTTTGCTCTGTGCTTTGTACTTTGTGGCCGCGAAATGACGAACAAGAAAAGGTTATTCAATACGATTCATTTGTCACTGTTCCATGCAGCAAGAAAATAGGCAGAAGTGGAAAACACATATTACTTAAGAATATTACTCTTAGTGATCCATTAGAAGCAACAAAAGTAGTTATAGAGCTTATTTTGTCTAACCCGGTGGATGACATTCAAGCAGACCGTACTCAATTTGCACAAGATACGACGAAAGAAAAAGTTGTTCAAAGGTTACTAAGAGGTTGTGTGGTCGTGAAAGGATGTGTGATTAAGCCAAGGGAGTTTAGGAACAACGTTCACCCTTTCAAAGGGATCGACAAAGTGTTGGTGTTGTCGACAGAGCCATTTACTCATTCTGCTGAAGATAAACCAGTGCTGATCGACGAACGAACAAAAATTAATTTCAAGTCAATCAAAAGGGGTGAAATCCTTCGGGGCAATGATGTAAAGATCCCAGCAGGTTATGATGATGTAGCAAGAGATCTACGGGAAATTTTAAGCTATCCATTCCTGTATCCAGACTGCTTTGATCAACTGGATCTTGAATGCCCAAAGGGAATTCTCCTTCAAGGTGCTCCAGGGGTTGGTAAGACCCTTCTTGTTAAAACTGTCGCTTCTCAGTGCAATGCACAGCTAGTAACGCTGAATGGAACTGATATATTTGGGCCACATTCAGGGGAGAGTGAAGAAAATTTGAGAAAGACCTTTGAGAGAGCCAGGTGAGTCATTTGCCAAGCAAACATGCTATTGACACGAGGTAACTTTTATATTTGAATCTCACA
Organism: Montipora foliosa; assembly: GCF_036669935.1. Classification (NCBI taxonomy): domain Eukaryota; kingdom Metazoa; phylum Cnidaria; class Anthozoa; order Scleractinia; family Acroporidae; genus Montipora; species Montipora foliosa. Next base: position 2,484,989 of record NC_090870.1, on the reverse strand, counting down.
GCATTATGCACAAGTCAATGTAAATCACTTTCCCCCCCCACCTCCCCAATGCAGGAAAAAGTGAGGACTTGGACAAAACCGTGCACCAGTGGCTCAGATGGTTGTCTTGAGCATCGGGCTGTCATGCATGGGTCACCATCAGCAAGGTTTTTCATTCAGTTATGATTTTGGATGAGGATAAAACAGATTAGCAAGACTCCAAGACTCCACATACCAAGGACAATTGAATGTTGCATGTTGGGTTTTGTCCCACTTTTCTAGGGTTGGGGGGGGGGGGGGGGGAGGGTGGAAGTTCAATTGGTGGATTATTGTTAATACTGGGTGGACTAGAACCCATGGTTCTCTTGTTTCCTCCTGTTTAGTAAGTTTTATTCATGTCTACGTTTTTGTAATAATAAATTATTATTGTTATTTTAATGTTAGTTATTATGTTACATGTTATTATTATTTTTTTAATGTTCTTACTGGAGTGGAAATGAAGTAAATTAATTACCTAGTTCAGACAAAGTGTGCATATGACAATGTGAAGTTTAATTCTGTCGTTCATAAATCCCTTCTTATCCTTTACCACACAACCACACCACATCTGATCTGAAATGACAAGTTATTTTATCAGGAATGCTTCAAAGTATGGTCCATGTGTCCTTTTTGTTGATGAACTCGATGCTTTGTGTCCCAAGAGAGCAAACGGTGGAAGTGAACAAGAGAATAGGATTGTTGCTCAACTCCTTACTCTTCTTGATGGTTTGGAACCCCGAGGTCAGCTTGTCATTATTGGAGCAACAAACAGACCACATGCTATTGACCCAGCTTTGAGAAGACCTGGAAGGCTTGATAGAGAGGTCAACAATGTTACTTATGACTTTATTTTCCCCTCTTCAAAGCAATAAAATAACTGAAGTTATCATAAATTTTATTTGCTCACAGCTTAAGCTGCCTATACTGGAGGCAGATGTATGTGTCATGGCTGTGCAGTGCTTGAGTTATTGAAACCTGCTTCTTGGACATAGTGATTTCAAAAAACATTCTTTTGGTTTTTGGCTTTAGTGTCTAATATCCTATTGTCCTTGTTTACAAGTATGATTTCATTTCATCATAATTTTTTTGTATTAAAAAAACTTTGTTAAAACAAAATGATGACACAGTAAGTGGTACAGGATGTGTGGGTACTTTGAGTGACAGAGGAATTAATTTTTTGAACAATTTGAAATACAGAATCAGAATCTTTGAAAAACTTTCTTAGGTTGTGATTGGAGTACCTGATGTCCTTCAGAGGTTGTCTATTTTATATGAACATACAAGATCCATGAAACTGTCTGGTGATGTTGATCTTGCACATCTTGCCAAACAGACATTAGGTTATGTAGGTGCTGACATAGCATCTCTGTGCAGGGAAGCAGGATTTATCACTCTGAAAAGAACAGTTAGCCACCGTGACAATGAGCTTGGTTTGGACAGTTCAAATGTGCAGGCAACATCAAAAGGTTTGAAGCTTTTATGTCACATTGCGGTCAATGTCCTGTCATGATAAATATCCCTAACATGTCTTGCAATGCAAAAGGCATTATCTTGGAACTTCAAAAGCTCATATTTTACTCAGCAGGTAACTTGTCTGCAGTTACTATGGATGATTTTCAGTTAGCTCTATGCCATACTGTTCCTTCTCTGTACAGAGGTTCCGAGGGAATGGTGGAGTTGCCACCAGTTAATTGGGATGATATTGGTGGACTGGAACCTGTTAAAATTGTTCTCAAACAGGTTTGTTTTTACATTTTTTCACAACCTTGGTTGAATTTTAAACCCAATCCACTTGAAACGAAAATGAACCTTCAGCATGCCACAGATGCAGCCATTCTGTGAGAAAATGTGATCATTTGTAGCAAAACTATTACTGTGGCATTTTGCCAAACTCTTTGTCCCACACAACTGCAGTACTGTTTTATTATGATAATTTGCTTTTTCGTATATTGCCTAATTTTAGGCAATTGAGTGGCCATTGAAGTACCCAGAATCCTTTGTACGCTTGGGCCTCAAACGTCCAAGAGGGGTTCTGTTATATGGTCCACCAGGGTGCTGTAAAACCACACTGGTGCGTGCAGCAGCTGCATCCTCTCAGTGTGCATTCATGGCTCTTAGTTGTGCACAGTTGTTTTCACCTTATGTTGGAGATGCAGAGAGAAAGATAAGAGAGGTGAGGTAACCTAGCCAATTGATCACTACGTTTCACTCTGTTGTCCAGCTGTAAGGACATTGAAAGTAAAAATTCCCTCTTGTTTTCAGTTATTTACCAAGGCTCGGGCAACAGCTCCATGTATTTTGTTCTTTGATGAACTGGATGCCATCGTTGGGAAACGATCAGGATCAAGTAGCACTGGGGTTGAGGGACGTCTTTTGTCTACTCTCCTCAATGAAATGGACGGTGTTGGATTGTTGGCGAATATATATCAGCCAGATGAGAGAAGTGCAAGTTACCAGGGATCAAGTGGGGAGTCGGGGTTAGAACAATTTGAATGCAAACAGATTCTGGATGAATCAAAGAGGCTTAAGTTCATGACGTCTTTAAGTGTGAAAGACATTGTTATTGTTGCCGCCACCAACCGACCTCATGCAATTGATGAGGCCCTTCTCAGACCGGGTCGCATAGATCGCCTTGTTTATGTGCCTTCTCCAGATCTGGAGGCCAGGCTTGAGATCCTCAAAGTCCATACCCTTGCCACTCCTTTGGGTGATGAAGTTGATTTGGAAGAGCTGAGTCTGGCTACTGAGTTGTTCTCAGGGGCAGATCTTGAAAACTTGTGCAGGGAGGTAATATCAGGATTTGTGCCTTATATTGCATGTCTAGCTGTTAAGATTCAGGAATTTTTTTAAAGGCAGGGCATTACGCACTCCTATTGAGATAATGACATTTCAGAGTACCTTTCAGAGTGTTCCTTTAACTTAAGTGTCATGCAAGACGCCATCTTGTTTTGTGAGGAAACGTGTTAACGTTAATTACTAATAGTGTTCGTACATGTATGTCAACCCATTTTAAACAACTTCTGTTCTAAAAGATGTTGCTTATTTCAGCTTCTAGGCAAAGGGTTTTACTGACAAGATTTCCTTTCCAGAAAGGGTTTTTACTTTTCTTATCTTCGATACACTGATCAGTAAATTTATGCTACTAATTTTTATCTCTACCCTTGATAACATTTAACTTTTACTCTGGCTTGACATTGTCATTGTTCTTATTTCAGGCCGCTTTGTACGCACTTGAAGACAAAGGGATGTCTGTCGGTAAAGTGGAACATGAACATTTCAAGTCTGCTTTGTCTACGATAAGACCGTCCCTGACACGAGAGCAATTAGATGCATACAAACTGACGTCACACTAGTTTTTACTGGAGATAAGTGGGCCTTGTTTCTAGGGCCCTCCATCATGATGACAAGGGAGAAAAAGATGTAGAGCCTGTTTCACACTGCAAAGGATCTACCAGGGACCAGGGTTGGTGCAGTGGTGAGAGCACTCACCTCTCACCATTGAGGCCAGGGTTCGATTCCTGGACCAAACACTATAATTGGGTTGAGTTTGTGTTGGTTCTCTACTCTGCTCCAAGGGTCTTTCTCCGGGTTCTCCAGTTATATGGCGGATTCCAGCTGGTTGTAAGCTGTGCTCCAAGGTCACACATGGACTGTATAGCAGCAGCCAGGGGTGCCATAGTATGCTTTCAGTCGACCTTGTTGAGCTGCATCACTGCTGTATTTAGGATGGCGATTAGCTGTGACAATTATTATTCTTATTAGTTTAAGGTGGCTCAAACCAGTTTCAGCAGTTTCAAGAAACCTTGCTATTAGAAGGATTGACACTACTACAGTTTATTATGTAAATGTAACAACAATGATGTGGTTACATCTTGCTAAACAAGATGCAGCAATTTTTGTGACATAACAAGTTACTTTGGCATCAGGAAAGCTTTGCAAAAACACCCTATATTTTGGCTTTAGTTGCTCATACTTGAAAAAGTAACTCGGTGACCCCAATTTTTTTGTCACACAAAAGTGATCAGCAGGCCAGGATGAAACTCTCTGCAAAGTTTAAAAAAATTCTGTGGAGCAGATTCCGAGCTACCTTAAATATTCAATTATTTAAGGTGGCTCTGAATCCGCTGCACAGAATTTTGTTAACCTTTGTAGGAAGTTTCATTCTGGCATGCTGATTACATTTCAGAAATAAAAAATGGGGGTCACCAAGTTCGTTTTTGAGATATGAGCAGCTAAAACCAAGATATGGGGTGTTTTTGCAGGGCTTTCCTGTTGCCACGATAACTTTTTACGTCACAAAAATGACCGAATCTTTTTCAGCAATAATTGGTGTTTGATTTGGTACCATAACATTTGATAAAGTGTTGTAGTGTCAATCCTTCTAATATGAACGTTTTTTTAAGTGTTGAAACTGGTTTGAGCCACCTTAATCCGCACAATTCCACGATGCACAAACTTAATAGTCAACTGAAAAAAAGAGGCATGCATGTGAATTGTAACCGGTCGTTTCGCCGAAGTCCAATTCGCCAACATCTTCGGTCAGTTCACCAACATGGCCAAGTTAGTTCGCCAACATTTTGTAGAAATACTTACCATTCTGTAAGGCCTAATCCCGTTTTAAAACAAGCTATTTTCCTATTTTTGCACAATTTTACGAATACACTGTTTTCAATAACAGGACTCTTTTCTCTGCGATCGTTCGCACTCCAAGAGCGAGCTGCAACGGTAAACGATACACGCCTTTTTAAAAACTGCACACTAGTCAGGTGTAATAGCCCACTTTCGATAAATTAAAATTCAGTCCTAAACAAAAGGCATCATCTCGAGGTTCTGGGGAATAAATATAAGGACTTCTATGAGTTTATTCCCCAGAGTTTCGAGATGATGCCTTTTGTTTAAGACTGAATTTTAATATTTCGAAAGTGGGCTATTGTAGGTGCATCGACACATCGATGGAGCTCGTGTGACAGGTGTTAAGTGACGCACACGTGATGTCCAAAGGTAGCTTTCGGTGACAGCAAAACATGGACGTTCATCAGTGTTGGGAAGGTCTCCTGAAAAGAGCCAAATGTAAGATATGTTTAAGAACACTTGAGGAGCCCAAGACTTTGCCTTGTCTTCACTCATTTTGCTTGGCGTGCCTTGAGAAATTAGCTCGCGATGGGAGCCGACGCCAAGAGAAAAAACTCAATTGTCCAGTGTGCCAGTCACCATTGCCAATCCCGGAAGAAAACACGTTCAGCTATTTACCTACTTCGCTTCAATTGGAGCGGTTTAAAAATGTTATGGCTTTTGCAAATGGACGTGAAAGAGGCATGAAGTGTTCGAATTGTGACGAAATGAAGACGGCGATTTCATATTGTTACGTTTGTCGTGATTACCTTTGCTGGGCATGTGACCAAGCTCATCGACGCCTAAAAACAACACGACATCATCGGAATATCTTGCTTGAGAGGGTCCAGTCTTTGTTAAAGAAACCACCTGTGTGTTCAGTGGAGTATCACGAGGAGATGCCCATCGATTACTATTGCAACGACTGTCTTGAATGCCTGTGTCAGGTTTGTCGTGATGAAGATCACAGAGAACACGACGTGATCAGCGTTCCGAAAGCCTCCAAACGAGGAAAGACGGAGCTCCTTGAGACCTTAATGAGGGCAAAACAAGAATTCGTCGCGTTAAAAGAGAAAATAAAGGAAACCTCAGATATCTTTCAAGACAAAAAGGAAGACATAATCGATGCACGTCGACTTGTCGAAACAAATGTGGATTTATGTATTCAATGTTTAAAGGAGCATAAAGAAGCCGTGTTGACAAAGTTAGATGAGATTTATGCAGGACAACAGCAAGCTCACGAAAACAAACAAAGAGAGCTTACGTTGCTTTTGACGCAAATGAAAAACCCAATAGCATACGGAAATGGGGTCCTTGTACGAAACTTGGATGAGGAGATTGCTCTTGAATGGGATATGGTTGTTAGTCGGTGCGAAGATCTCTTGGACTCAGCAGGAAATACACAACAGTTCCAACTACCTTCAGTGACTTATCTTGCAGATGAAGAGATGTGTAGAAAAATTCAAAGATCTGGTCTGGGCCAAGTCATCGTTCGCATGGAAAATCCATTTGTTCCTGAGAGACACCAGTACAAAAGAATGGGTGAAATGAGCCCCTCGGGTTACGAATCAGCCCCTCGCGGAGTAGCGGTATGTCCTTCCACGGGAAACATACTGGTTTTTAATTCTCGAAATGTTCACGTTTTCAACTCCCAGCGACAGTACATGTGGAGTTTTGGTAACTCTCGTAATGATACCAAGAACCTGTCTCATCCGACCTCAGTCGCTTACAGTGCATCTGGTGATATTATTGTCATTGATCGTGGTACGATAGTGCATTGTTCTAGTAAGGGAGTATTTCTTGGGTATTGGGGACGTGTTCATGAAGAAAGCACTGTGTCTATTAAGACATTTGGCGATCTCATTGTCTGTGACAAAAGCGATGCTACAGTCAAAGTTCTTTCCAGCTATGGAAGTCTTCGCAAGTCTTTTAACATTCCCAATGTTAAACCGTCATTTGCCATTTATCATGAAGAAAAGTTCTTTGTTTCTGACAAAGAAAAGCAGTGTGTAAAGGTTTTTGATGAAAATGGCGGTTTCATTTATGACATTGGAGCGCGTGGATGTGATCAAGAGAAGTTAAACAGCCCTTTGGGGCTTGCAATTGACGGTTTCAATAATCTGGTAGTTTGTGACACGGAAAGAGCCCGGCTACAAATTTATAACCTGGATGGAACACATGTTTGTACAGTGGAAGGAGAAAGCCCTCGGCTGGCTTCTCCAGAATTTGTTGCTGTGTCCAAGGAGGGACACTTGTTTGTTACGGACCCAAAAAGTAATTGTGTTCATGTTTTCCGGTGAATACTGTTTAGTACTTTTCAAAACGGTCGTATCGTGACATGATGTCTTTGATATTATCATCAACAAATGTGGAGAAATAAACATAAGTCGTATGAATTCATACCGGAAGTATGAAAATTATAAATTTAGGGTTGAGTTGAGAAAAAGTTAGTTTCGCACCGATGGTGTCAGTTGGTTTCGGTTTTATTTTGATCCCGTTTAAGAAATTCACTCTATTTTCAGGCGTTAAACGTTATGCGGAGGTATATGAGCATAAGATCCTTGACTATTTCCATTTGGAAAACCTCAGAACAGTAATCATTGGTTGATGATTAAGGAGACTCGGATGAACTTCTCGTAGCCGATGTCCAGTCTTTGTTTTCTAGGCTCTCTGTCTAAAGAACTTTCCAAAATCAGAAATACAATTTTTAAATTACTTTAACTCGGACGAATTTTACTTTTACTAAGATCGATAGAACTGCTATCGATGTTAAACACAGCAACGTGTCTGATGCTTGTCTGTGGTGGTCCCTTTGTCAAGCCGTTTGTCCTGTAGCTATATCACAGCCATTCATGACAGGAATTTGCCGAGTTCCTGCTTGAACAGGAGGAGCCTGATGGCGGTGTCTGACGATGTGCATCAACAAGACTTGTCTTGCGAGGCTGAAAGGGTTTGTCCTTGTGCGATAAGTGATCCTCAGAAGAACAAAGCCAAGGCACATGCCGCCAACAATCAAAGGGATGGAATACCTACAAAATTTCGATTAGTGCAATCTATGAATAACAGGTTTAAATTTGATGTGACCCCACTGCTCCATTCAATAGTCCACGGATCCACATCTTTTTTCTTCCGACCATCAGGACGGAAGACCGAGTCAATTGGGCACATTACGCTTTGTGTTCACACCACAAAAACGGAGACATTTGACAACAGTCTCAAAAAAGTGGATCCCATGGTTCCAGTCTAGGCGGTGAATTGTCTTGTGTAATGTTGAACATATGCGCAATCACTGTCTACGCTTTCGAGAAGCGATACCAAAAGACGCCGCTCATAATTGAAATATTTTGCTTCTTTTTGCCAACTTAAACGCTAAGAGTTGAAAAAAACGCATAGATGTGGAATGGATTCAAGTCGGCTTTTTTGAGTGTTGTTTTGGGGCTTTGAACTGATTTGGGGACGTGATTGGTTGAAATGTCAATCGACCACTTTCATAAATGGCGACTACTTTTATATTCTTTTGTCTTTATGTTAATTAGACATACTGCCCTTATTTTGAAACAGAAATTCTTTTGAAATTTGCTTGTCGGAGCAAGGCTAGAAAGGCTCACTAGCATTAAGACAAAAGAATATTTTCTTTGGCCGCCATTATGAAAGAGGTCTATGAACTGGTCTTACTCTCTAGTTGATGGCAATAAAATTGAATACGTACCAATGTGACTTGAGCCAATCCAAAAGACTGTCCATACTTTCCTTTGAAAACAGTCTATCGAAGGCATCCCTGAGTTTGTCATCGCTATCCACGGTAACACAAATACCAAACGAGTCACAATATCCTTTGTGATTCTTGCAAGTGCTGCCGGGACGTTTGTGAATTACTCGTCCATGGAAATGGCGCGCTGACATGCATTCTCTCTGAAAGGACAAGTGCATTACCACAATTATCCGCGGCTAGTTCCCTGATAGAGGATTTTTTATCAATTACTACTGCTATGAGTGCTAGTTACAAAGCAGAGAAAAACTCTGACCAGGGTGGGAATGGAACCCACGACCTTTTGGTTGGAACACCGCTGCTCTACCAACTGGGCTACCAGGTCGTGGGAATTTAAGATGTCAATTTCACGGCAATGAATATGTACAAGTACAAGGAAGGGTGTAGCACTTATATTTCAACAGAATTATCTATTGGAGGGTAATAGGGACTTTAAGATAGTACACGACGGTAGACTGGGACGGTTAGATGAGTGTCATGTCACGCAAAATCTCCGTGATATTTGACCGTCGTGCTTCTAGGACGGTATGTTTTCGCCGGGTTTCTCGTCGTGGAATCTACGGTGAAAACGGTAGGAATTCATCCATACTTATTCGCACTATTTTAGTCTTTTCCTTTATTATGCATTGAAAACTGATCACCCAATGTGTTAAATGTGCATTTGGTTGTGTTTGTCTTGATTTATCCATCGCTGAAATGAAAAAATCTAGCGAAAATTCTGAGTTCATTCAAAGACTCGACATCACTCGGCCACATCGCGACTCAAACCAAAATTTGCTTGTTCTCAATGTAGCGTTATTCCATAATCCACCATGACACAGGAGGAAAGCAGAAAAGAAAGGTAAAAGAGATAATTGTAGCCGCATTTTTTGTTTATGAACCAATTCCCCTTAGCGGATTTACACTCGCTAGAATCCAAGGAATCTAAACAAAATGGTTCAAATTCCCAGTAAGGATAATGAGGATTCACTGATTCGTATTCATGGTATAAAATAAGAAATTCCTCCTCGCTAATTGAACCTTCTGCAAAAGAAATTACAAGAGAATTTCTCGCCTCTTCAAAAGACATGTTTATTCCACCGTCCTACGGTCGTGTTGGCCGAATCTTAAGTTAAAAATTTTCGCGCCTTTCTACCGTACTAGTTCAAAGTCTCCGGTATACGCATCCAACCGTCCCAGCCTACCGTTGTCCACTATCTTAAAGTCCCTATTGTGAAGTGCTACACGGCCAACGTTTGCAAAAAAACGTAACCCTTTCCTTTATCTCATATGTGTTCGTCTGCAAGCCGGAGTGCAAGGTCTCAACACCACAACGGATGTTTTGCTATTTCTCTTCTAGATTTCACGTTTTAATAATACCATAAAAGCTGCGTTTTCCTTATTTAAAGAAATTTCTGCATCGCAAATTGGCTTATGGCATCCCAGGGACAGACAAACCCGTGCTTCTCACTGTTTCTGTCGGAGTGAGGTGCGGGATTGCGGAAAATTCAGTCAGTTTTAAAGGAACGAAGCATGATGCATGTGCTCTTTTTTTAACCGAGTGAAACATCTTTTAAGGAAGTTCGCAAAGGCTAAGTGCTTACACTGGTAACCTCCTTTCGACTCACCTGAATTCCTTTGCAACACACGTGGCATACCTCTTCTTCATTTTGGTAACATTCGCACTCGTTGAGCCCATATAGGGTACATATCGGTCCAGTACATGCGCCATCCAAACACGTGTTGGATCCATCGTTACAAGTTACATTTCTAGGTTTGGATTCTGCCGGAGGACAACGCCCACTCTGGCCATTGATACGAGTCATGGAACCTTGCTAGTGCACTATCAGTAGCCCTTTTGAACCGGTACGGCAGCTATTTTGGCTTAGATTGTTTTGAGGAATATATTATGGCACCCCGGGGCCTTATGTCTTCATGTTATGGATGTAAAACTTGATTTGGTTCAAGTAATTTTTTTCGAAACATTAATTTTTACATTTTCTTTGCCTCGGAGTAATTATAAAGTGAAACAAAACAAAAAGCCAATTTTATGCCTACAGCATGAATGCATTGGTCCAAGTGCGTCCTATAAGGTATTCCTCGGGACATAGCGCTTCTCCTTGCTTACACTATCATATTTTTACCTCTCGGAGTAATAGAATATGTTTTCTACCGCCGTATCGGTAACAAAGGTCAATTACATCTAGTTTTGTCGTACAAAATGTATATCCTATTCTCTAGTTAAAGGGAAACTGTCACGAGATTCGCATGCGCTAGCGTCTTGTGAAAACTTGAAAAGTGTTAGGTTAACTTTTTTCAAGTTGAATCGACAAATTCAAAATGGTGTCCACTGGGGAGGGCCATGGAGGACAAAGGAGAAACTCCGGCGAATATACGTGACTCACGCGTGAATCCATGATGGCGGCTAGAATTTTCTGTGGGCTCGAGAGCCAACAAACTCGAGCATGCGCAGCTCATGACAGTGCCCCTTTAACCATCTTATTTCAGTTCCCTTAGGACCTTTATTTCTATTTTCCTCCAAGCCTCTTTCTCTTCTGCAACAGGATTTCGAGAAGTAAGGCACTAGGAACAAGGTGGGATGCATAAGCTTTGCGTTAGGAAAAAAAAAAAACCCAAGAGTAGCATATAACAAAATTAAGTCAACGACAACCAAGTCATCCGTTTATCTCCAAATCTCTAAACAGTTCTCTAACTTTCTGGTAGCCTAAGAACACGAGGAAAGGATATTTGCAAGTCGTCTCCGAACTGCACTCTGTTTCTTCATGACAAACGTGCGTTTTGGATTCAGGGATAAGGGCACAGTCTTCAGTACAACAGGTTCCTGCCACGCGACTTGAAGAAGACAAAAAAGAGAACTCGTTATTTCCCCGTATAAATCTTTTGATAAATTCTTCACAGAATATTAACGCAAATTTGTTAGCTTTGTGTTGGTGCGCTACTTTGTTGGTGGGCGCACAACTCTCCCGGCAGTGCCGGAAATGGAATTTTGTTTGGAGGCTTCGCCCACTAAAGAACCTCGGTGACTGGCGGTCACCTTCACACCTGCACTGCTTTCCTTCTCTGACTGTGCATCCGGGTATTCCAAGAGAGTCATTCCTGGCTACACAGCACTTGTCCACGTAATCACACTCATCTGGTTTGCCACAGTCGCACTCTTCACCCTCCTCTATGATTCTGTTACCACAATACGAACCATTGCTTCCTGGCAAATACCAGAATGGAAGCCAAGTTAGCATATGAGTAGGCCAGCCTTACCCCCTCCCCCCTGCCCCCAGCCCAGATGGACGCTGGATATGAAGTGATAGATAACCCGAGTTGGTTATAATCATTTTATATCCAGCAAGCGAGAGTAGAATAATTGTTTTATTAAAAACTCCATGGTCCTCCCGAGGATAGTATTGTCGACTAAAGCATCGTTTTCTGCCTCGGTCTATTCCGGCCATTTTTTCTCAGAGCTGCAAAAATGTTTTCAGCTCGCTTCACTGCTGACATGTTCCTTGACCATATTAGGTACAGCAGGTATATTTAACAATTATCCTGCTCAATCTTGCGGAATATCGCCTGATACTTAGCCGACGAGGCCGTAGGCCGAGTTGGCTAAAATTCAGGCAATATTCCGCAAGATTCAGCAGGATAATTGTTTTATCATTCAACACATTGATGACAAAGCACAATTTTCTACGTTTATTTATCAGTTTTTAATTATTTTACTTAATCACGGCCAGAAGCAATGCCACCTCATCGACAGAACGAGGTTGTATCTTTTGCACCTTTTTTCCAAATTATTATTTGTGTGTCTTTTCACACGACATCACGGTCTGAATCATATCGTGCGAAGGAAAAACAACCATATTAGTAATGTTATAGTTTGTACTAGTCTATGCTTCATTTTGTGCTATTTGCAGCAGGAAAGAAAAAATAAGTTTTCTTATTCCCCGTAATAACGAAAAAAACTTGGCTCTTCTTGACGCATTAAACTTTATTCCTAGACTACCTTTAAGATCTGCAACTTTGCTAACTGGTGTTTCTGTAGACTTGGTTTTCCCATCTACGTAATATCACAAGTTAATTCCAATTAACTCACCTGTAAAGCATTCGACTCCTTTAACAGATATAACGGCAGAAATTTGTTCCTTGCTGCACGGAGAGAACAGCAAGTTATTGGGTTCCTGTCCATCGATTCCTCCGGAGTACATAACAAAGTTACCCGCTTTTCCTCCTGGTGAACATTGACTCGTCTCAGGGTCATGCTAACGGGAAAAAAAATCAAATTAATTAACTGAGCTTGAAAACAAAAACAAGCAATTCAGCGGTTTTTAATTGTCAGTGAGAATCAAAAGTTGATGTCGAGAAACCTCGTTCCCAGGACCTTTCCCTTTGCTTTTGGATGGGGCCTCACCCCAAAGCGAAAGGTCCGTGGTGTTGAGCGTAGTGATTGGCTTAAAAATCTCGCGCTACTGTTTCAACCAATGAAAGGGAAAAAACTCAAACCAATCGCGACTGCCACACGCCCTTTTTCCCATACATTTAGCAGTCTCCTGTAGATGTTTCTGAACTCTGATTAGTTCATCGATGCTGTTCTGATTCATTAGAGTTGTTCTTTGATTTTGGTTTTACGACAATCGATTTAAAAAGTAGTTCACGATTCACGCAGCGGTCGACCCAGTGTCTCATACCTCAGATCCAAAGCTGTGTCCAAATTCATGCGTAACTGTTATTACGGAAACCTTCCTTGGAACCCGGATGCCAAAGTTTTGGAAAGTAGCAATCGCTGTGTTAAAGTTAATGGTCTTTTCCTCGTCTGTTACAAGAACTTTTTTGGTGCATATCCCACCGGGTGTGTCCAGATCAGGCGTTGCTACCCAAGCCAATCCTAAGACCCCGTTATTAAAGTCCCTGTATGTGAACAATAGGGCCATGCAGTATTCATCGTGGTCTATCTCGCTCCATTTTAACAGATACTGCGTACTTTCAATATCTTCTGGACTTGATAAAGAACCTATAACCGGTTCAGAAACAACGAAGGCAAAATTCCAAGAAAGAAGGCAAATAATACAATGTTTATTTAGTTTTTTTCAAACAAATCATTATTAGTGATTACGCCCCGAAGTTCGAGATTGCATTGAGGCTCTTCGTCACAAAAATCTGCTCCTTAGAGATGACAATTTCCCCTTTCTCTGCTCAAAACTACTTCTTACTTGGATCACTTTCTTCAGTTTTACACGGAACACGTTTTCAGGAAGTGACTCCTGTTTTTTCGCGGGTGCGATTTAAAATCCATACCTGATGCAGCACCACAATAGGCTGAGTTCGATATCTCAATATTCAGGCATGGCTACGAGGCTGTATGGTCAAATTTCACGGCTCAGTTGTTTTCTTTGTCTCACAAGTCCCAAGGGAGATTTCTAAACAAAACAACAACCTTAACTCTGATCATAAAGCCTCCTAACCATGTTTGAATATTGATATATCGAACGTGGGCTATTGCTTCACCTATCCCGTGAAATTTAACGGTCTTTCAATTTGCAGCCACATAACACCATAGTTACTGTAGAAAGTTACCCTGCTGATCTGATAGGAAATAAAAATGAAATGATGTGGCAAAACAAAATGAAGAGTCAACTACCTTCTGCTGTAACGTCTGTAAACACGGTCACCGCAGCTATGAAAAATCCAATGCCATCCCCAGGTCCCCCATCCTGATTAAAGTCTGTTGCCCTGAAGGCTCTATCGGCCATTCCTATGCTATACACCATTTCTTCTATACTCGCTCTCTCGGAACCTCCTCCCACGTTCTTGAAAAATGAATGATCAGCGGCAATATGTACAACGCATGTGTTAAGGCTGGAGTTTTGAGGACTACGGCGGCGAATACGTTTGCTTGTTACCTGTCGGGTAGAAAAATATGGCGTGCTGACTTTTGATAGGTGCAGAATTTGATATGAAATGAACTGAGTAGTGAGATGTGTTTCCATTCTGAAACGACCGTAGAACTCCACATTGGCAAAAGATAGTAACTGCGAGGGCTCTGTTTCATATACTTCAGTCAGCTAGGGATCTACCCGTTCTTCACATCAATTCGAAAGAAATACTCTATTTAATTAAGGATACTTGACAGAAGCCATCGAAATTGCTTTTCTTTTGGAACCTGTCAATCAAGAAAGTACCCAACCGAAAACACGGGCTTCCTTTACGTCTTTTATTGCTTGAAAGGATTAAAATTCGTCCGATTATCAAATTACATCTCTCAGCGAAATTTAATACCTCTCTTTTTCTTTCCAGTGACCAATTGCAAATATTCAACCTTTTCGGGGGAAACCTCAATGTCGGTGGTATCGGATATAGGGTATCGCAAAGAAAAGACGATATCCCACCACCCTTTTATCCGCTTTGCAATGAAAAAGAATTTTAGACAAACTCCATACCTTTTGTCCGATATACTAACCTGAATAAATGAATCACGATACAGATCTTTAAAGCGCAACGTTTCCCATTGAACTCTGGAGAAGTCGAATTCAGCACTTGAAGCTGGGAAAATTATTGAGTGAAACTTAAATGTTCCCTCGTCAAAATGCCGCTCAGCGCGTTCAAGGTAGAATGTTTCACCAAATGCAGAGAAACTTCCGTCAAAATGTCCCTGGATTATGTGACCCATAACAAAGGAGGATGGATCACCTGACAAACAAAGCAACAGACCATCGAGAATGATTCATTCTGAAACAAATCGATGTGATCTCAAGACCAAAAACAAACATACAACCAGGTTATACCTTGCACAGTTCCCGTGTAGGCCGTGCTTGGTTCATAATCAGTATTTATCCGCTCTGCATCTTTGACCAGGATTCGAAACTTCGTAACATTCAAGAACAACTTTTTATGTTGCTTCAGTACTAGGGAAAATTTTCTAGAAAATTGAAAAAATGATTATAGTTTACACTATGATAATGAGTGTTCGCACATAATTGTATTAACACAATTTTATAATGATACAATTCAACAAATTTTGATTGGATATAAAACAATCGTGTATGATAAGGCTGCTTGAAAAGACCTTTTTACCCAACCACGTTTTTAGTAAGCACACCATCCCAAGAGTTAGAATATAATGGGACGTCTTCATGTATAGTGGAACCAGGCGCCCCAAGCTCACAACGAGCATAATTATTAGTTTGGTTGGGAAAACGAGTACTGATTTCGACAAAGCGATCTAAAAATGGCTTATGAATCGACGCAAGACAGAAATGGACAACATATTTGAGGAAGGGAAAGTTTATTGTAAGAAAAAGACCTTTTTTTCAACTGAGCTATTGGGTGCAGGGGTGGAGCAGTGGTGAGAGCACTCGCCTCCCACCGATGTGGCCCGGGTTCAATTCCCAGACTCGGTGTCAGATGTGGGTTGAGTTTGATGGTTCTCTACTCTGCACCAAGTGGTTTTCCTCCGGGTACTCCGGTTTTCTTCACCTCAAAAACCAACATTTGCATGATTTGATTTGAGTTAATTTGTTGATTTCAGTTTACAGTGTCCCCAATTAGTGCTCCAGCGCTAGAACGACTAGACACTTAAATAAATTTCCTTTCCTTTCCTTTAATTAATCGAGCTGTGAGCTTGGAGTGCCTGTGGGTAGAACCGTTGCCTTATCCCATTTGCTTACCTCTTAAAGGCGGTAAATTTGATGATAACGGACTTCTGCGGAACATGGGTTGCAGTTACGTGTTGTCTATGTATATCCACAACATCATAGTCAACAGCATCGTAGTACTTTATCCTCTGAAAGAAGGGAAATCCTGTTAAACAAAGAAATGGCACTGATGAAAACCTCGAGCTTACGTCAGCTTAAATATGAATTGAAGAGTTTTTTAGTTTTACTTAGGCCTCGGAGGATGAAGAGTTTTTCTTCTTTGCCTGAAAAGGAAATTGACTTGCAAAACCAAGCTTGTTTGCAAATCTCAAGTAAATGTAACTTCAGTAAGCTTATAAATGTACAGAAAGCTACGTAAGCTTATTTTAAAATGAAATCAGAGGGATGGTGTTAGACCGATATGTGTTACTAAAGTGCCAATGCTTAACTTTCATCAGAATATCTTCAGTGTGGTTTCTGGTGGATTCTCCTTCCAACATCAAACCAAAAATCGAGTAGCAGAAAAGAACTTGGAAAATGCCATCATAAAAAGCCGTCATCAGTCTTAAATTACGAAGAAGTCCAAGTCGCCGAAGTCGCCGACAGATCTGTCTCATCTGTAAATAGAAAGGGAACTGGGTTCCAGCAAAAGGGGCGGTTCCTAAGCAACATGGCGGTAACTAATCGATTGTGCCAGAGCTTATATATTAGCAGATTTTGCGAACGTTAATTTTTCAGCTATCAGCTAGTATCCATTTAATACTCTTGGCCTTAAATAATGGAAGCTATAGGAGATCAGCACGAGACGATGCACGAGTCCGTAAAGTGACAATTCGTTGAAGAACAGCAACATGGCTGAGAAAATGGATTGGACCAAACTGTCGAAAAGGGAGCTGCAGGAAATTCTGATAAGACAGGAAAAGTTACTGGCTAATAAGTAAGTTTATAATAGTTCTGTGTTGTCTATGAAGGTAAGCCAAATTACAAGGTCTAGTCCATTAGAGTGTTGTTTTCAGGGGCCCCAGGTTTTGTCATTTTCTCCATTAATTTTTATATTTGGGCATCTCTTAAGCACCACAGATCCCTCCCTTACCTTTTTGCTGCAAGAAAGTGAGGAGCCAATACATTAATACAGCGAGCCATACCAGGCCACTACACGGAGGATCTTTTTACTAAGGAACATGGGAAGAATGATGCACATAACGTGGTGCCATAATGCAATCAACAGTGTGCACCTTTCATATTCAAGTGGTGCCTGCCTTCGGTCACGCCAAAACGCAGACTGCAGACTGTGCAGACCAGGTGTAAAATGTGGCGTTACTCTCACTGTTATTGAGAGCTAACCGTAAACAGGCTAACCTGAATGTTATTTAGGCCTAATTAGGCTAACCGAATGTTATTTAGGCCTAATTCAGGCTAATTTTCATTTTGCAGACGGTCTGCTCAGTCTGCAGCTTGCGTTTTTCAGTGTCCCGCCTGCCTTTAACGATTCCAGAAAAAGGGATAAACATGCCTATTGCTGATGTTTGAGTTGTGTATGTTTTGACTATCAAATCCCAATCCATGTTATTTTTAATGTCATCATCTTACCAATTAGACTATATGTTATTGACAATATTATTGCATACTGGCCAAGTGTCATGCCTGCAGATCAAAAGCTTCCATGTCATGCTTACTCATGCCTGTGTTCCAATTTCTCACGCCTGGTAGAAAACTTTGAGCCATTATATATACATACCTGCCAACTCTCACGCATTATGTGTGAGTCTCACGCCTGCGGACCAAAGACGTTGATCTCGGACATTGAGGGCAATTTCTCATACCTGACTTGGAAATCCAGATGACTTGTTCTTCAGCGCACTAACAACAAAAATTTTCCAACAAACTGCGCTTAATGACGAGTTTGAGTCCTAACTATATCAGAACACACTAAAGTATCACATTTCAGTTTGCATTTGAGGGGCTGGAAACATCTTCGGACATGCTCGGTAGCGTTTGGAAGTCTTAGGTAAATCAGCGGAAGTAGCTGGAACATTTTTGGAAATTCCCGTTATGAGGAGACAAAAATCTCAAGCATTTGACGTGGGAAAAGTTGGCAGGTATACCATTACAGCATTAAACAACCTCCTGCCCAGTAGACTGGTGCTCTCCCAACTGAGCTGACTGTTATTTGAAAATTTTCCATGGATGTAAAATGGCCTGATGGAATATTACCAGAAAGACAAACTCTGTATTACCTTTTATTAAAAATACACAGGTGATTATACAAAATCGCGCGCTCTCATTGGTTTGGTATCTCGAATTATCAGCCGATAATCACCTCGACGGACAAAATGGCTGCCAGTAGTCGTTTTGCAACTGTAAGTGAAGATGATTTCGCATTGAAATGTTTTTTTTTTTCTCTTTTTTGAAATAATCACCTGTGTATGTATACTAAAAAAGACTCAGTGATTATCGGTGAATATTCACCTCGACTTCGTCTCGGTGAATATTCACCGATAATCCCTTTGCCTTCGGCGAATAATTGTTAAATAAGTAATCAAAGCATCCATCGATGCACTTCAGCTCAGGGTGTCGAAACATCAGTCATTGCCAACAATCCTTCCCAGGACTACTTTCACCCAACTGATCAGTGTATTTTTTAATGTGAGAGCATGTGACTCTCTGGCTCAGTCTACTGACCTGGTATTATTTCTGTACTTAATTTGTTCCCTCTCAAAACACAGAAAGTTTATACAAAGCCTCCCAGACAAAGGAAACAAGGTATTAGCTACAATAGAAAAACTTAAAGAGATGATTGCAAGAAGAGATGACCTTGAAGAAGCTGTTGCACAATTTGAAAAGATGACTGTGTCTCGCCTGGTTGAGCGAACAAGACTTGACCTTTCTGACAACGACGATGACATTTCTGATGCAAGAAAAGATACTTCAGATTCAGATGTGCATTACAAACCTAGACATAAGAACAACAAGAAAATTAGTATTAGCCACTCAGAAAATAGACAAACAAAGCAGATGTCTTACAAGGAATGGAATTTTGAATCATCAGCCACACCACCAGTGTACAAGTTAGAGGTACAGAGTATGTTTACTGGATTCTATTGCTCTGTAATCTCTATATAGGATCATTATTAGCAGTTCACTGTTGCCTCTACTATGACGAGAGATGATGAAAATTTGACTTTTATGTCTTGTGTGCATTATTATTCACAAGGTGTCTTGCCAATCAAACAGTAACGCCCCAGTAGTTCAAAAGGTGGATAATGCTATCCACTGGATAAATCAATATCCATTGGACAGCGCAATTGATTTTGCTAGCGTTTATCCATTGGATAGCGATTTATCCATCACTTGAACAACTGGGGCCAGATCTTTATCACCCAATGTCTAGATCTGTCGACAACTTCTATCTCCACTCAAAATGTCCCCTAGGAAAATTATTTACCTGGCTGTAGCTGGGTCAAAAATCCATGCAAACTGCCTTAACCTGTTGACTTCTGGTGGTGAGACTCCGTCTAACGCCAGACAAGATTACTCGTCAACTGGGGCTGTTCTGGGGCACCTGAAGAGTGAATGGGTTAACCAGTAATAAACTATGTCCCCTCCATCAACCATACGAAAATGAACTTTAACCCTTTCAGCCCCGTGAGGGTTCCCCATTGACGAGTAAAATCGTCTGGCGTTAGACAGAGTAAAATCTATAAGTGGCACTATTGGGAGTTAAAGGGTTAATGGGGACATAGTTTTTGAGTGAATCTAGCTGTTGTTAAGGTAGTTTTCTGCCATAATGGCTTAAGAATGAATTTAATCTAAAGGAGATTGCATCAAAATGAAATAGTCCTTTGGACTTAAGGATTACTAAAATGCTTCCCAAATAATTAACGAGTAAGCATTAGACAGAGTAAAATCTGTAAGTCTCCCTCCTGCCAAATCCACAAAAACAGACTGAACTAGATTTCAAGTATTACCCGTTCTCCACTTTGTCTCTGACTTGCTTATAGGACTGCTCAGAAATATTACCACAATGTGAAACTTGCCTATTAAAAAATTCTGATTGTTTCTCAGAAATCAAAGCCTGTTTCACTAGACCAATCCTTCAAGCTTTTACAAGAGCAAGAAAAACGGTACAAGGTGGGCAGAAAACTGAATTCTTCTGCATGCACCTCTAAAAAAAACACTGTTAAAATTAATTATTGTAAAACATCTCTTTGTAGGACCTGCAGGCTGAAAATGCAACATTTAAGTTAAAAGATCAGGACTCCTTCACAAGAACAGTCCCCATGATGACCCTCAGCTTACAGAGCACTCTTCAGTATCCTTTCATGGTTTTAGGGTTTTAGTTTATTACTCATCAAAACTGAAACAGTTTTCATAAATTAAAAACCTGAAATTAATTGACATAACTTGCAGCACATTATGCCAGAAATAATAATAATAATAATAATAATAATAATAATAATAATAATAATAATAATAATAATAATAATAATAATAATAATAATAATAATACAGGTACACTGAAAGCTGTGTAGAAAGTATGAGTTGGAGTGTACCGACAAGTGGTACGACTATCAACCCTTACCAGTTGCAGAGAACGGAGAAGTGAGAATAACTTGGGACATGACTATCTACACAGACAAGAGGCTGAAGCACAATCGACCAGATATTACTGTAGTGCACAAAGAGACAGGAATGGACACTTATGGACTGCTGACATTGTGATCAATCTGCAGATAACCTTTTTCAGTAACTTATCATGGTTGCACATGTTGTCATCACAATTTTGCCTGATCTTTAACTGTTTACAAGATACAGAGAAAGTACCGAGAATGAAATTCTAAGTGACGATGATGAACACTATGATGAAGATACAAAACCAGCAGAAGTAGATAGTGATGACTTTGAGGACAAGGGCTGATGTTACAATTTGGTGTTCACCATAGCAAAAGGCCATTACTGAGTTCATGGTTAAAAACAAGGCGATAAGATTTTCTTTGGTAAACAGATGAACTTGAAATAAACCATAAAGACTGACAGTCCAGTAACATTCATTTTAGTTCCACAGTAAACACACCCACAGTTCTTAAACAAAGGCAAAGTATTTACCAATTACCATTGATTATGCAACATAATTAGAGCGGTTTTCAAATGAGTGTCGTAAAACCAAAACCAAAGTAATTACTTTGGCCAATCAAAAAGGACGGAGACAAACCAGTAAACCAATCAAAACTCGACGTAATTACACGTCGCCGACACAATACGCGGGAAAAGTGCACGCACAAGCCACACTTGGTTTTGCTTTCACTTTTGATTAGTTGAAAAAGTGGTGCAAGAACTTTGAACCAGTCACTGAGTGAAGTAATGCAAAACCAAAGCAATTCACTAATTCCTTTCAACACTCAATTGAAAACCGCTCTATTTACATAGTTTATTGAACAATAGTTATTTACCGGTAATGGTTCATGCTTTAGTTTGAGTACATCCAGAAACCCATAAGGGTTGAAACGTGTAACGGCCCCTTGTGTTCTGGGAAACAAGCATCTGAATATTCAATTTGCCAAGTACCATATTTGGAACAACAAGAGCAAGGGGTTTCCAAATATGGTACTTAGCACTGAAACATTCAACCAATCAGTTCGCACTGAATATTCAGAAGCTGTGAATGCACATTACATGTTTCAACCCTTATGGGTTTCTGGTACATCACAATATGAATCAAACAGGACGTTTAGGAAGCACAAGAGAAGCCAAGGAGTTGCTCAAGGTACATGTATAACCAAGAGCCACTGTAGTATCTTGACTGCTTCCTGAACTTAGTTCTTCATAAGCTGACAAAATAAAAATGCATGGAAGTAATATTGTAAACCAGGACCCAATAATAATATAATTATTATTGTTTGTTTTGTGCCACTGCCAATGGATTTTTGTTGCAAACAAATAAAAAGACAAAGAGCATACTCATACTCAAAATATTTAATTCCTTGATTGTAAATAAAGTCATATTTTCTATTTTACCCAGGTTTTTCTTGTCAGGAACAGGTGGACATCAGTACCTTGGGTTAATAAATAAAGTGCCCAGGGACTTGAGGAATTATTACAACGATTCATGGAACTACAAGGTTCCTTTTTTGGTTCAAGATAGTACTGGTAATTTGTCATACTAAGGACTTTCTTATGTTGAGGTTCCACTTTAATATCATACACCTTATTCCAAAGTGGCCGCCATTTTAAATATTCTTTTGTTTTTATTCAAATTAGCCCTTGATGCCTCATTCTTAATCTTAAAATTCAAAAGAATATTTTATCTTGAACGAGGCAACAAGGGCCAATTTGTATCCGCATAAACCAGTGGCCATTTTGGAATAAGGTGTATTACCATTTTGTGAAGATTGTAATATTCACTTTCATATGCAAGGTGCAAAGGTTCAAGGCCTGACAGTAACTATACTAGTACCTTTGTGCAAAAGTACTGTAGGTACAGTTTTGAATGGAGATTGATGAAACACTATACAGACTTAAGTCAATTTGACTAGAGGATCCAAGTTTCTTTGTCACTGTTCCATAAAGATGTCTTTAGGACGACACAAGTAAAGTTGTGAAGATATCTTTTCCTCAAATGTATTTGTTTCAGCTAAAACAATACAATTTAAGTCCATGTTTCTTGAACAAAACTTGAAACTGACACATTTGAAACATTGTGATGTAGACAATGCCATGCTCAAGCAAGATGACTGTTCAAAAGCATTTCCAGATTTTACAAGCTTATTGCTCCACTTGCAGTCATTGTGTTAGTTGCTGCAGCCTCCGCATCTTGTGTTGTGATTTCCGCGCTAGCTGGCTCCATCTTGCTGCTTGATGGGGGTTTTCGGATGGGCTTATTACTGTTGCCTGCTACTATCAGACTTCCTGGGACATTTACATAAAGTCGTACCCTACAAAATAACATTCATATGATTAAAAGGCGATCTTTTTGTTATCAACTGACAAAATACAAAATGGCAGCTATGAAATAACTTTTTATCTCTGTTTTAGTTGCTCCCATTTTACCCCCTTTTCTATTGACATACTACATTATTCTGCATAGTAAAGCATATTACCACCAAGATAAGGACGTTACAAGCCACTTTTCTATTAGCCTGTTTAGCAAGAGGGAAAGAGAGCGACAGTAAGTGCTGAAATGTAGGGAGCTTGGGAGAGCAGAGAGGGGAGCTACCCACCTCTCCTCAATCCCCTTCCATTTCAGCACTGGCTCTGCCTCCTTCTTTCCCCTCCCTTTTTGGTGCTTGCTACATGGACTAAAAGGCTAATCATTCTTCTTTAAGACTAATGCATTGGCATTGCAGCTTGTTCTTTTGATTGTAAGAATAATGCAATCAAACAAGTTTTTCGTTAATTCAAGTTTTTAAATGGGTAGCAGTTGGAGAAATCTTAGTCACAAATTGTAGTCTGACTAATACACTGGGAATGTTATTCAACATTCAGTTTTAACTATAGTTTTAACATTTCTAGTTTTTAGGTCAAGGTTAAGTCTTTTATTACATTTGAAGTACTGTAAATATTTACTATTAAGAGTATTCCAAACTAAGTTTAGAGGAAAGTTAAGAAAAATTAATATTACCATAAAAAAATCCAAACTTGTGTTTGCACTTTAACCCCACCAACACACCTAACCCTAACCCCTACATTTTGCTTTTCCAGTACATAAGTAACAACACTCCAACTGATTTTTTATCTTGTCCATGAAGAAGAGTGGGCAGATGTAATAGTCATTTTTTTATCATAACTTGTGGGAAAACAAGTCATACATGGGGAAAAAAGGTCTTTTCCCTTTGCCTTGTGAAAGTAATTTAATAGTGGTTAGTGCTCAGCACTGTTGTGTGCACTGAAATGCTTAAGTGAAACAGAAGAATGTCAACAAAGAAGTGAACTACTAACAAGAAGACAATACCAACAAATTGAGAGAGAGAGAGTTCAGACAAGTGTTGGACTTCCTTTCTTGTAAGAATGAGGAACACAGGGAGCTACAACTGTGTCTAAAGTGGGGAGAGGAAGCTCATCTTTCACCCTACAGCATGAGAAAATCAAGACACATGTAATTTATTTCAAGTAGTTAGATGCAAGTGCACTAACACTGAATTTTAAGCATGCATGTTTTTTCAATGGTAACCAGAGGGAGCAGAGGAGTCATATTTGACCATTTTTCCAGTTAAATTCATCATACAATTGCAGCACGATTTGAATCATCTTACGTGATTAAACTACATACAAATCCTATCCGTGAAACGAAAGCCACATACAGTAATGACTACGGGGTTGTCACTAGTGATGTCTAACAGACACTAACAGTATATGTAGTGCCTGGTACGGAAAGCTTTGCTTTCTGGGGTTCATTGCCTGAAGGGCAATGAAAATTGATGCCGATAGGATTTCAACCGCAACACGATCGTTTGTGTTCAGTTTGATCACGTACGGTGATTCAAATCAACAAGATCGATTCGCACTGCAATTATACGGTGAATTTATGTGGAAAAACAGTCAAATAGGACTCCTCTGCTCCCTTTGTGGTAACTGGTAAATGTAGCTATATTTCTCCTCTGCTTTGAATTAATTAATTTTAATCAATAATAATTATTATTTTAACAGTGATTATTTATTAGTCAACTTTTGAAACACTGAAGCAAAGGTTGGGAGAAACATCAAAATATTATCACTTGAATGAATTTTGCTGGGAATAACTTTATTTGGAAATCAGAAATGTTATCTTGGGAAATAGTTTTTAAGATCTGTTTAAACAACAACTTACAATAACACAGAACTTGCCACGTACTGTTAAACTTTTTGAGTTATTTAACGCATTGGTTTTTGTTCACTCAAATTTAAATCAAAGATGTTGAAGGGCTGAAAACTACTAAATTTTAGTCGCAACAGGCTTCGTAATTGACTCTGGTGATTATGTTTATTTTCAGTTATTTCACCAAATCACTAGCAAATTTCAACCCATTGATTCACAGGGGTTCCCCATTGACGAGTAAAATAGTCTGGCGTTAGGCAGAGTAAAGTACTAAGTCTGGCCGGTTTGGGAATCAAAGGGTTAATTAAGCTCTGAACAAATTAAACTGACATTATTTAAACAGTTTAGATAATAATATTCATAATTAATATCAGTAATTGATTTTGTTTGCTTTGGCACAAGTTTTTGCATGCAACCTCTGTTTTTTCACACTCAGGACTGGACAAAATAACTGAAATACCAAAACAGCTTGTGATGCAAGTACTCCTTCCAGAATCCTTCTAGAGTATCAAGATGTGTAAGACCCCTCTAAAAATGTCATTGCCAAAAGTGCAGGGCTTTAATCCATTGACAATCTCAAACACCCTTGGACACTCCCAGATGAGTAAAATCATCTGGCATTAGAAAGAGGAAAACCTGTCAAGTCTCACTCCTAGGGGTCAATTGGATAGTAATATTTTGAGTGGCTGTATCCTTGTATCACGTTACCCATAACCTCCTGCTTTGTAAGGTATTTGGTCCATCAGAGCACTTGTTATTTAAGTATCCCAAATGAAAGTTGGAGAAAAGAGAGGAAAGAAAGTTGGAATCTAGTCAAAACTTAACCCATTGACTCCCAGGGGTTTCCCCATTGAAGAGTAAAATACTCTGGCGTTAGACAGAGTAAAATACTAAGTCTGGCCGCTTTAGGCCGATTTGGATGTCAAAGGGTTAAGGCTACAGTAATGAACAAAACCATCATAAAACTAAACCTGTCTTTGAGCTGTTCCACAAGGTAAGCAAACTTTCTGTACTGCAAAGCACCAAATTCCTATCAGAATTAAAAAAAATTAGTTTTTCTAATCACTGGATATTAACTATTAAACGCCATCAGATCGCAATGTCAGCATAACACTTTTATTTGCCTGATTAATTAACCCATTCACTCCTCTGTTGCCCCAGGATGCCCCCCATTGACATTAGTAAAATGGTCTGCAGTTAGACAATGAAATCTGTTGAGTCCCACTCCCAGGAGTTAATGGATTAAACACTGTGACCTTACTAAGTACAGCTGGCTATTTATGTGTAAGTGCAACAGACATTCACCCCTAAATCGGCCATACTTAGTATTTTACTCTGGCTAAGGGACCGTTCATTTTTTATGAGAAAGGGGGGGCTGGTGGGATTTGGGGGGGGGGGGGGGGCACTAAAAAAAAAAATGGCTTGAAAGGGGGGGCCAGCCGAAAAAAAATGAAGGAAAAGGGGGGGTTGGACGAAAAAATTAGATTAAAAATAGGATAAGAGATTTTACAAATTCTTGCGAATGAATACTCTCAGAACTGGACAAGCCGAAGTGGGAGGCAGGAATGAATCAGGTCAACTAAACAGCAGTGATGAAAGCAGTGAGGGAGAGGAAACTGATGATGACTACATGAGTGATGCCCCTGACTCTGAAGACGTCTCAAATGATGTCGTTCTTGCTTTTATCACCTCAGATGAGGAATACGCAGACAAGCGGCCAGCTACAACACGCTCAGGACGAGCTGTAACAAGAAGAGCAGAAATTGACTTTTCATTCTTTTGAGTGATTTGTTAAAAGCAGCTTTCTAGCTTTCAGGTTTCTTTCAATAAATTATGTGAAATGTAACAAAACGAAATTTTAATGCTGCAGTAACTTTTAACACCACATGTATTTTTTATTCAAAGGGCGGGGGGGCCTTCCAAAAAATTACTCTGATGATGGGGGGGGGGCACAGGAGAAAAAAATCGGAAATCGGGAGGGGGGGGGGTCATACAATTTTCAAATTACACTTCTCCAAATTCCACCAGCCCCCCTACCCCATAAAAAATGAACGGTCCCTAATGACAGATGATTTTACTTGTGGTGAATGAGATATTTTGGCCACTATATTTATAGTGGCCAAAACATCTCATTCACCATTTGCCGATTTAGGGGTGAATGGGTTACCTAATGTTGCCAGAATCTTTAAGTTTATACTTTTCAAATGTCAGTTTTGTGTTTCTGAGGATTGTCTGCAGTGCTTAAAATAATCTGCAGACATTCAGTAGTCAAAGAAATTCTAAGATCAAGTCATGCATGCCATTAGCCCACATCTTACATACAGCCAGTCTGATCTAACATTCTTTCAGGTACCTTTGTCTCAAATCTGGCATGTTCATACATGTCAGAGACTTCATTAACTGTGTCATCTCCACCCCTTATCACATTGTAAGGTGCCTTTTGAAGTGACTTGAGATGTTCTCTTACAGATTGCTTCTTCTTGCGACTGTACTTGAAGTCAATTGTACAGAGGAGATCATCTGCATGAACAAATGAAAATAAAAAACGCTAACAAGCAAATGTTCACTACACGTCTGATAATTTAGTTTGCATGGAACACAACATCATTATACGCCGATAATCATCCTCCTTGCATTCCTGAAACTGGATTTCAAGAGCAAGGCTCCATGTTGGGCCAAAAGCATACATAAGTTAAATTTGGCAGCTGCTATTTGGTCCAGGTATGATACTGGATCTCAGTTCCACAGCCAGATGTAAGTATTGGTACTTGGGAATCAATTCTGATGAAGGAGGAAAACTGGAGAATCAGGGGGAAATTCTTGAATCAGGCTGAAATTGACTGAAACTCAGTCCACATAATTATGATTGCAGAGGTGGGAGACATCATTGGCTGACATGACATCTAAGCAGACACCCCAAAATGTACCACAAAGAGTATTCCTGGATGGTCACCATCCAGGTATCAGCTCCAACCATTGGGAAAAAACTTCATTAATTAAACTGATCAGGTTTTTTCCTTTGGGAAAGCCATATTCTTGATGGAATGATGATCTACACACTCACTTAGACACAATACATTACAATAATTAGGGGAAACTGCTTGAAAAAAAACTAAAAGGCATCTAATAGCCAATCCCTGCTTGAAGCCAGTGGAACATGCAACTTCTGTCAGTCGGTTTTTGGTGCTAAGATGGTACAACAGAGAGAGCTCTGGTCTCCCACCATCAATGTTCCCAATAGCATTGATTAGGACCAATTCAGCTCAGTTCTACTGTAAGAGGTTTTTCTCATGGTACTTTGTATTTTCCCTTTCCTTTAAACCCACATTTGATTTTATTTCAAGCATCCTCCATAATGCACTTTACTGCAAAGTTCACTGTTGATTATTTTATGTAGATTAATTGTTAAGTATTAATCCTTGACGCCCAAACCGGCCACACTTAGTGCTGTCTCTACTCACCTAGTTCAGTCATTTTGTCCATGGCTTTCATTCTGTACTTGTAGCTTCTTGTATATTGATCTAAAGAAAATTAGAAACATTCATGATCATTGAGTTGGGAAATACGTCCAACCAATAAAATAATCAGCCAATAATTGGTTGAGGGCTTGAATGACATCATTAACACAGTAAACTAAAAATATTGACATGCAACACAGTTAGTGATACTATTTTAAAGCATACAAAGTTCTTCGTTATTAAATTGTAACACTAACAAAAAAATTAATCAACGTTATTTATAAAAACATTATTTGTATATACAAAAGAGAATCAATAAAAATACCTGATGGTGACTCAAAGTTTGCTGTACCATCAAATGGTTTGTTGAACTGTTCCGACAACATTCTTGGCTCCATCCTAAGTTGCGAGATCCTCTGCAATCGAGCAGCAATCTCTCTCCCTAAACTCTGATAACAAAATATACAAAAGCAATATTAGATATCCAAATCAACTAGTTATAACAAAACTGAGGTTTTGTCACAACTAGTTTTCATGGTAAAATGACAAAACAATACCGTGAAGATTATGTTTACCTTGGGTGTATCAAAACCAACAGGTGAATGAGGTCCTCGCTTTGACAGCAATAACATCCTAAGTATTTGACGCTTCACAAGTATGACGATAACAAGTACAAACTGCAAAAACAAAATGTGATTCATTAATATTAATAATTAAACTTGAACCATTCTTCATTTCACAAAGACAGACATGGCCTCTTTTGAAACACTTTTAACAAAAACAGTCTATTTCATAGTTCAATGTCTGCCCTCAGTGATGACTTTAGTAATTCCCTCCTATTATAAGACAAGATGCGTCAAAAACTGCAAAAACAAAATGTGATTCATTAATATTAATAATTAAACTTGAACCATTCTTCATTTCACAAAGACAGACATGGCCTCTTTTGAAACACTTTTAACAAAAACAGTCTATTTCATAGTTCAATGTCTGCCCTCAGTGATGACTTTAGTAATTCCCTCCTATTATAAGACAAGATGCGTCAAAAATTATAAGTTAACAAGGCTGTAAGCTTTGTATGGAGATGCACAAATATGGTGGCCGAAGCTAACGAAAACATATGTCATCAAGTTTTGCTATAAAAAGCCCGTAGCCACCTGCTGAGGGCTCATAAACATCTACATGAGTACTTATTGTCATACAAGGGCTGTTCAGTTTGCACAGTATAATTTACTTTTTTAACCTATGTGACAGTATTCTTGGCTGCAGAAGGGACTCCACACCGGGGGAAGTCAATTTCATAGCTATTTTTGACCAAATCCATGATTATCGAGAACTGTTTTGCTCGGTAGTGTAATTTGTGTCAGTCGTCGTTTTCATCCAAATTATAGATCGTCGCTCCATCAACAAAGCAAAATAATCGTACCAACTTTGATTTCACCAAAAATACTGAAACGCCGCCCCATAACAAGTTAAACCATTTCACACAAGAGAAGGTATAAATACCATTATTCGATTATCCAAACAAAAAATTGTTTATCCTTAATTAACGCAAATTTTGATTGCAAAACCAGACCACCAAACTTTTATTTTGGATGGCGTAGCTACATAATTTCACGGTGTGAACATACGTGAGTTCACGATGTGACTTCATTAATTTTCATGGTCTTCGATTTCACACCGCGAACTTTTTCACTGAGCATAGTCAAAAAGTTTGGAACAAGAGTGAACATCCCGTGAAATTTCAATTTCACGGAGTGAAATATTAAACTCACGGGCCGTGGCAGTGAAATAAATTTCACGGTTCACCATGAAATCTATAAGCCCCCTTTTCGCGTGAAAGGTCACATATGCAGATATGTATTCAAACTTGTCCTTAGACTCTTTTGTGCTAACAAGAGATGCTATGAAAGTGCTGCTAACTTTGCATGTATTGCTTGTGTTTATGCTTGTGTCATGTGTAATGCAGCCCTCGCAACAACATGATTTACACCAGTCTCAGACAGAGTAGTAACCAGCAACCTTGCCAATATAATTCATATGCTAAGTGGTTAAGTAAACAATTAATATTTGCAAAATGGTCTGTTAAACCATGTGCAAGAATAAAATAGAAAAAAAAAAATGACCGTGTTACTATAACAAGCGAGTAACTTCCCTTGTATGTTTTTACCCTGGGGTTTTTACCCTTGGAGTACGTCGTCGTTTTCACAAAAATATGGTTGAAGTTACAAGTAAGAACAACTGTAATATTTTCACTTACTGATATGGTGAAGATAATGGTCATGACCAGCCCAACTCCACCTAATTCCTTCAGTAGTTTTGCATCTGTGCTGCTTACAGAATCCGCCATCTTGATTTACTAAAAGGATGGAGTTGCACGATTCAGGAGGCAAAAACTACGTTTCAAATACAAATCGCTAGTTTCTACAACATATTTTTACACTTGAATCCCTAATGTTTTGTAAAGTTACATCCCCGGTAAGGAAAATGGTCAAATGTTGTCCTAGCACGATAGGCGCCTGAGAACTACAACAGGGTTTCAATCCAACGGATTCAGCCCAGATCATCGTCGGTTTTCTTAGAATCGAGGCGGCTGCCCGGAGTGAAAAGAGCGGGAAAAACACCTGTCTCAACTACAACCGAGCAAAGAGGGGAAAGATGGCCGCCGTAAGTAATGTTGTTTATTCAGTCTTCTTCTCCTATTTTTCGCTGTCAGTTCTACTTTCTTAATACACCAGACTGATTTTTATCCTCAAAACTACCAGCAGGGTGTTTTCGGAGACCTTTTTGAAGTGCTCAAAAGGCTAACAAACGAAACATATGACGAAATACAAGAATATCAGACAATGAATTCTAGCTACGCTTCTGTTAGAAATGAAGATATATAAAAGTCATGACACTTTGAAAATCATTTCATCTTACACAGGTGTACATCAAGGCTACTAAAATGTACATGTCGAGATACCATCAGTACATGTCTATCACGATGACGGCTATGGGTGATAGCTTAAGTTAAGAGCACCCAATTTCTCTGTCTGCTTTTTTTAGCGCTAACCACTTAGTCTTTATGAGATACCCGTAGTGGCCTATGGCACTTAGGGGGTATTTAGATGAGACCGGGACGAACTCAGATCGGCATGAGTTCGTATCGGCCTCCATACCGTTTCTTTTGATGCGTTTACATGAGACCGACCTGACAATGAACTCAGGCTGGTCTGACTTCGTCCCGGTTGTTGGACCGAGACGAGAAATTCTCATTCCAGTCTGAGTTCGTACGGGTGTCATGTAAATGACAACAAATCTCAGACTGGGTCCTGAAATTTCAAGCCTGTATAATTTCTTGGGGAAAGGCTTTAAGGACAAAATAAAGGATATTCTATTGAAAAGAGCCTTGAAGCCTTTTTCATAGGAAAACTACTTATGCTATTACCTTATTATGAATAATATTATTTATTTGACATGTTGTACACCGATAACTTGTAGGGAAAGGCTTTGAGGACAAAATAAAGGATATTTCTATTGAAAAGATACTCAAAGCCTTTTCCACAAGTAAATCTACTCATATTGCAATGATAGTAACCCAAGATACTTAAATAATTACAATAAATGGCTGCAGCCTCAAAGAGGCGTTTGCACGCAGCCAATCTTTGTGTCAGTGTCAGTTATTTGGGGAAGGGGCAGATATGTCCCGAAATACAGGTAATCAGATGAATGACGATTGTGATAACGGTGACGAAGTGTCCCTATGCTCTTCTCCCAACTTCAACATCACTCACATCTGGGAATAAAGACAAGTAAAGAGAACAACTGCATTTCCCCTTACCAAAAGAAATTGGTACTAGCAAATGCTCGCACTAAAAGGGACACTTTGTGTGGGATATGAAAATTGGTGGTGCATCTAATTGCGTGCATTTCTGGACATAAGTGAATTAAGACATTTTATTATATCTCTCAGATAGTACACGCGCTGTAATTGGCTAAATTAGCGGGCCGTATTCTACAGTACGGCCCGCTGTACAGCTCGCTAAATTTAAAATTTCGACAAAACATTTCGTACCGGTGCATTTTTGTTCCCAGAGCTGCGATCCTCTTGGAATGCTATCGGTGATGCTTACTGATACAGTGATATTTTTGCGCGGTTTAAAACTACCCGGAGAAAGTATATCTCAGTAAGTACTCTTGACGACCAAAAAGAAAATTGGGGGTAACCACGCATTTTTGAGAGATAATTAAGCTTCCATTTGATAAAGAACGCCATACATTCCTTTGTATTATAAAGCTTTTTACAAATATTATTCATGAATTATCTTTGAAAAATGCGTGGTTACCCCCAATTTTCTTTTTGGATTTCAATAACACTTGTTGAGATCTACAGTTCCTGCACAATCGTAAACCAGGGCCAAAATACCTTTGAATTAGTAGGCACCGTCCTTAACTAATTTTGGCATGTTTGATGATTGAATTCTCGTCCCGTTTGTACGTAGCCATCCATTTCAAATTAAGGAGATCTACGGGAGGACAGAGCTTACTAACCTGTGCCGGGGCATAAGGGCTAGTTACCCGACTATTTGGAGCATGGTCTTAAAGGAAACTTTGCTGCAATTTTAACAAACAATTACAGCTACGCAACATTGTTAGTGATGTTTACAACATGAGCGGTAAAGTTTTGGATAGCTGGAAATAAAGAGGCAGTGCAAAATGAAAAGTAATAATTAAGTGAAATATGTTTGGTGTTGTATTTGTCGCATTCATCTTCTTTCAAAGTTCAATGTGTTCATACAAGAACATGCGCTTGTATACTTTGTTACAACCACTAGTGGTTGTATATAATTCATTTAATTATTGTATTAATTCATCAACCGCAGCTTTTCCTTGCCACCCTTCCCGTGCTTTCAGACAGTTGAACTTTATCACTATTTGCAGAACGACGCACGTTACCTGAATAGTGCGTGTCTGTCACCCTTGTGAATTATTAATGAATTTTACAATAACAGAGACCTTTTGCAACGAGTTTTTCAAATACCGCAAACCTCGGGAAATCACGTGATCGTGTCCTTGCCGTAACGTTTGCAGTCTGCTGTTCGAGTTTCAACTTGAAGACCGTTTTTTCAGTAAGTGATTTACGACAGCGTTTTATGACCAGAGATCAATCAGGCCTCCCGTTTGACCATAGCAGTCATGTTGTTACTTCTGTTTGCTATCTATTGGGAACAATTTTGATGAACAAATATAAGTTTCGGGAGAATTTTAGCTGTTTGCTTTCAGAGTAGTTGTAGCAATGAAAAATCCAAGATGGTGGCGCTGATGTGCATAACAGGAACGGCTTGCTAAAGTTCAAAATCGAGCTAACCTCTGACGACAAACCACGGTTTGCGTTATATCCCGAAAGCCTCGATGTTAAAGGTCTCTAATGTATA
Organism: Montipora foliosa; assembly: GCF_036669935.1. Classification (NCBI taxonomy): domain Eukaryota; kingdom Metazoa; phylum Cnidaria; class Anthozoa; order Scleractinia; family Acroporidae; genus Montipora; species Montipora foliosa. Next base: position 2,451,306 of record NC_090870.1, on the reverse strand, counting down.
CAATATAAAGTTGAGGCAAAGCCTTGCAACTCATGTTGTATGACTTATTAAAAATTATAAACACGCACTATTCAGGTCACGTGCATCGTTCTGCAAATAGTGATATTTAGTTCAAATAAAAAATAAATAAATGTTAGTATGTAAGCGTTAATGTACACTACGTATTTTTGGTGATTCGAGACATTTTGACGGGGAAAACCAAAAGAAGCGTTTATGTACGAAGAGAAGTCTGTATCAGATATTGATTAATGCAACATTTCTTTCATCACGAATTACTGAGTGTTACTTTGTTGATTTTGCCAAGGCTAAAAACAGAGCTCCCGTGTTATTTATTCTTACCATAAGTTAACTTTGCTTGAGCCTACGATCCAATCGAAAACAAGTTCCTGGTCAGTGGTCAACTTAAAAAAACAGCTGATCTTGAGCTCACGACAAGGTCACATGATACTGGTCAGTAGATACCTTGTTTTGACAGGTGTCAATTAGCCATAACGAAAGACGTTTCTGCCAAAAAATGCGGGTTGCATCAGCTTCACATTGGCATACATGTACGGGTGGTCGTGCGGTGACCTACACCATATTTTCTTACCAAAGCTTGCTCCGAGCTCTGCTGTAACAAATGCATAAGTGATTATTTGAAAAATTTGCATTTTCTTTAAAACAATTTATCTGTCACCTAGGCAAAGCAGGCAACTTTGAGACAACCGCAAACGCGGTGATTGCATTATAATCACCTCAAGCGTAATCAATCAGCGCAGAGAATTTTCAATAATCACCTATGTAATGATGATAATAATGATTGTCGAATGAGTCTTCTTTAAATTTATAGTTCGTCTGCACACATTCATAAATTGTCACAGCAGGTACCCTTTGCATGATAGGTAACCAACGGTAAGATCTCAACACAGGCTGCTGCACACTCTTTCCAACATGGAACAAGTTTCTTAATTCTGCAACTCAGACCTTCGTACTGCAAAAACTGAGCGCAACTTCCTGTGGTTGGCAGAAAAAGAGTCAAAACAATATCAATATGTGCAAAATTGCAGCCGCATGTTTTGTCAGTTCATCCTCGCCCTACGAGATTAGACAGTTTTTATAGTTATATTTAAGTGCATCACACTACCTAACCAAATTATGCTTAGATAATTCACTTGGTGGCAAGTGGAAGGGTGGTTGCCATGCTAAACCAAATTTCATTCCTTATTGTTTTTCCGGTTGAACCAAGCTGTCGGACTATACGAACTCAGAAAAAGAGGTAACTAAAATACTTCGCTGTATCTAGTGGGTAGTATTGTAAAAAAGCGATACACAAAAATTAGCGAATATAGCTCGCGTACTATCTGAGTGGGACAACGCCAGTCACTGACTGACAAATGACATTGCAGGAGACACCTTAACGAGGCTCGAAGAGGCTTTCAGCTTAGAGCGCTCGCGTAAGCCACACCCGCATTTCTAAAGCTGCTCGCCTCAGTTCATGATTGAAAATGAGTCACCGAAAATTAAAAAATAACGTTAATTTTCGCTCACCTTCCTGCTAATTGTTATACAGATGGAATATAAACATACATTCTCTAATCATGGGAACTACGAAAGACTTCCCAAACACTTAATTCTGCTTGTGTTAGCCTGTAGCCCCACTCGCACGCAGACTCCAATAGGCGGGTAACGCATGCGTAAATGCTCATTTTGTACACCCCTCCTTTTTTCTGATTTTGCGACTTCACTTGTTTATCTCTCTGCTTCCGGACGGTTAATTTTTATTTTTTTCATGTTAACTTAAATCCGTTCTAAATGTTTGTCTTTGAAATTTAAAAAAAATTCTGTAGGTGGAAAAAAAAAGACGTTTTTCAAAAGAGAACTGATTTTTCTGAAAAACTGGCCTACAGGTAAAAAGTCGGAACTCTCACACGTAAATGCTAAGGTTAATTTGACGATCTTTTCACGAAAATTCATCATTGCGTCTTCGAGAAAATTTCAAGTTTTTAATGCAAGGACAGCGAAATTAACTCGTGGAGGGCGAAGGTTATTCTCACTGTTAGTTACTATAGTGACAGGTATGACAAAATAGATCCATTCACAGGGTACATGTTATGAAGGGTAAGGCAAATATGTTCAATACGTGGTTTCTCAATAAACCAGTGTGAACCACCTTAAACTTATGCCATTTGGACTTCCTTGGCCATATAATGGGTGATTGTGTACTGTAGAGGCAGAGAAAAGTAACTTAATGGGAGTTACTTGGCAGAAGCAGCCACTAGGCCGCAATTGTTCGAAGGCTGGATAGCGCTATCCACTGGATATTTCAATTGGTATTGCTAGTGTTTATCCGCAAGATAGTGACTTAACCGGTGGATAGCGATATCCACCTTTGAAACTACAGAAGCCAGCACGAAAAACTTTGCTTCATTGAAAAAGTCTATCTGTTTGGACTCGGAGTTTTTTTCTCAAAAACCCTCACCCTTTTTTTGGCTCGTTATTTGTACAATTAAGGTAATGGTGATTGTAAAAAGGGGCCAAATTATTTGTTATCATCAAGACTGAAAATTCAGTAACCACATAAAGTGTATGAAAGAAATTGTTTTAAAATGTTTTCATTAAGATACACCTCCAATTTTCATATCCAACACAAAGTGTCCCTTTCAGTCCAAGCAATTTCTAGTGCCAATTTCTAGCAATAAGCTAAGTGTAAGGGTCAGCGGTTCTTTTGGTAAGGGTAAATGCAGCTGTTCTCTTTACTTGAGGAGACAATTTGTGAACTAAATTGTCTGTATTCTCAGATGTGAGTGATACTGAAGCTGGGGAGAAGAGCAGGTGGTCAATTTGTCCCTTATCAAAATCATTGAAGGGGGTAGTCTCTAAAGAAACTGTGGTGCTGCGTCGGTGGGGAAGTAGTATACAAAAGGTGAGTTTTATCAACGGGGTTGATAATGTAAATTGCCTACCGTACAGAGATTCTAAAAGCTGACGTTTCGAGCGTTAGCCCTTCGTCAGAGCAAATCGAGGAATTATGGGTTACGTGTAGTTATTATCGTAGAGTAGGAGCTACGCTATTGGTGGTAACATGGCAACGTGAAAAATAGGAATATATTAGTTAAATGAAAAGCGTTCGTTAATACCGTGAGCATTAAGGGTGCCGATTTGGAAGATGAATTTTTGTTCTAGATTCAAGTTTTGCATCGTGAGCGCGCGCATTTTAAAGTGCCGGGTTGCTTGTTAGTTTTGAGCACGCCTCTAACTTTTTAGTTGAGCGCGCTTCTAACTTTTTAGTTAGAAGCGCGCTCAAAACTAACGAGCAACCCGGCACTTTCAAATGCGCGCGCTCACGATGCAAAACTTGTCTTTTCATTGTTAACACTAGCAAGATATCGGGACCTAAGCGATCTGTTAAGATCACCGACCGTTTCACATGTACCTCCGCAAATGTCATTTATTGCATAACCTGTACGTTATGCAATAAATTATACATTGGCGAGACAGGTAGACGACTAGGCGATCGATTCCGCGAACACCTTCGCGATGTTGAGAAGAATGACAAAGATGCATCTAAGCCAGTCGCTCGTCATTTTAATCTCCCTAGCCACTCCAAAAAACACATGGCTATCTGCGGCCTTTCCCTACATCTAGGTACGACGGAAAGCCGCAAGAATCTAGAACAAAAATTCATATTCCAAATCGGCACCCTTAATCCTCACGGTATTAACGAACGCTTTTCATTTAACTAATATATTCCTATTTTTCACGTTGCCATGTTACCACCAATAGCGTAGCTCCTACTCTACTATAATAACTACATTCTGGACATATCTGCCCCTTCCCCAATTAACTGATACTGACACAAAGATTGGCTGCGTGCAAACGCCTCTTTGAGGCTGCAGCCATTTATTGTAATTATTTAAGTATCTTGGGTTACTATCATTGCAATATGAGTAGATTTACTTGTGGAAAAGGCTTTGAGTATCTTCTCAATAGAAATATCCTTTATTTTGTCCTCAAAGCCTTTCCCTAGAAGTTATCGGTGTACAACATGTCAAATAAATAATATTATTCATAATAACGTAAGTAGTTTTCCTTTGAAAAAGGCTTCAAGGCTCTTTTCAATAGAATATCCTTTATTTTGTCCTTAAAGCCTTTCCCCAAGAAATTATTGGTGTACAACATGTGAAATTTATAATTCATAATAAGGCAATGACATAGTGTTACCAGGAACCCTTAGATTTCTAAGTTCAGGAAGTACTTTCATTTGTACATCTAGGTGATTCCATCTACTGCTGGGACTTACTATGCATTCCAAACCTAAACTTAAATACTTTTGTTCTTGGGCCATCGTACTTTGATCAAAAATAAGACACAAACAGCAGTGATAAACATATTGAACTTGTTCATTTTGATTATGACTTGACGTTTCGTATGTGCTCTACATACATTTTCAAAAGTAACCGTTGAAATTTAAAACAGCTATTTATATATAACAAAGCGGATGAGGGGACTGGAACCTAGATTAGGCAAATACTTAACAGTAAAATATATAATAATAATAAAAACAGAAAAGATTAATAAAGCATCAGCTTTTCACGTCAACGTCCGACGTTGACGTTGAAAGCTGGCTCAAGTTCTTGAATAAAGAAGGTCTCTTTTATTTTACAATGATAGTCTGTTTTGCCCTTCGCTAAAATATCAAAATGATCCCACTTGATGTTATGTCCAGTGGCCTTGACGTGGTCAGCAATGGCTGAAGTATTGTCATTTCTAGCTAGGGTCTTAAATGTTCGGTTTTTCTATCGTGAAGCCGCCGTTTAGTTTTACCGATGTAAAAACCACTACAATCCCAACAATTTTTCTGTTTTTATTATTATTATAATATATTTTACTGTTAAGTATTTGCTTAATCTAGGTTCCAGTCCCCTCATCCGCTTTGTTATATATAAATAGCTGTTTTAAATTTCAACGGTTACTTTGAAAATGTATGTAGAGCACATACGAAACGTCAAGTCATAATCAAAATGAACAATTTCAATATGTTTATCACTGCTGTTTGTGTCTTATTTTTGACTAAACTTAAATATTCCAAGATTACATGTTTTAAAATCAAGCTTTTGCCATGAAAAAAAAAAATGTTGAAAGATGGCATACCTTAAAGTGCACCTAAACTCAAATATTTTTACTCAAAATTTCACCTTTTATCTGCCGGGAAGACGTGCAAAGTTATCAAACTAGCAGTACTTTAAACCCACAACCATGACGTGAGAGTCACGGTTCTATTCTCGATTTTATGTCACAAACTGCTTTGAGATGGAAAGTTTCTTTTGAAAACAGGAATTCAAAGCAGTTTGTACCGTAAATTCCAGAATAGACCTATTCCTCTCACATTACGGTTGTGGGTCCAAATTACTGCTAGTTCTGCCACGTTTATGTGGCTTATTCACCACAGAAAAAGTGAAATTCTGGGTAACAATGGTGATGTATGTTTGCTTTGGGTGCGTCGATTAATGATATTAGGAACAAAAAAATTTCGAGTTCAGGTGCACTTAAAAGCAATTTCTAATACTGCAATAATAGAAACTTAAAGAGTGTTAAAGTGCAATTCAATACTGAAGTAAGAACATCAACCAGATAAACTGGCC
>NC_090870.1:2418185-2440685 GCF_036669935.1 Montipora foliosa | reverse complement strand
TAAGTGGGTTGTGCTCTGATCTGAAAGGTTTTTCTCTGGGTACTCTTCTTTACCCTGTCCTCAAGAACCAATAGTTTTTCCATTCAGTCAATATGATTTGGCCCTGGTTAGTGCCCCAGTGCTAAAAGACTTGACAATTCTTTATTGAAAAACTTCATTGGTATAATTTTTTATTATATAAATAAACATTCAAATACTTTGTTCTTTAAAAACAGCCCCAATAATTGGAGGGGAACAATTGCATTGTGAGGAATGCCAGAAAGAGTTCTTGACTTCCTACATCTACAAACATTTTGATGTTCCTGTTTGCGATAATTGTAGGTCAGTATCAAGATCTTTTACCCTTAAAGTGCCCCTAACCCCAAAATATTTTTTTTGCTAAAATGAATCTTTGCACTTGTTCGAGACGCATTGCGGCCATTTTTTCCTTTTTCTAACAAATCCTGCCATTTTATAGGCTTCGAAAGTTGCGAAAATCCAAGCATCTTGTGTTCATGACCGAGTCAGAAGGGGAGTGGGTCTATTCCTGATGTGACGTCACAATCTAATTTGCATGCATTTTTACAAAGAGTTAATGCCATGTAAATCAGTTTGTGACGTCACATCAGGAATAGGCCCACTCCCCTTCTGACTCGGTCGTGAACACAAGATGCTTGGATGTTCGCAACTTTCGAAGCCTATAAAATGGCAGGATTTGTTAGAAAAATGAAAAAATGGCCGCAATGCGTTTCGAACAGGTGCAAAGGTTAATTTTAGCAAAAAAAATATTTTGGGGTTAGGGGCACTTTAAGCATAGATGTTTATTTTTCCTTTCCCAGAAACATGGTTCCCAAAAACGTCTGCCTGTTCAATGCATAAAAATCCCACAAGGAGCATTATTGGAGCATTACATACATACACTGTATTTAATAATCCTAGAAGTTGCGAGACTATACAGGATACTAAAACGGTCAGTGACAAAATATAAAAGGGGGCAAAATTAATAAATACCTAAATTGAATAATTATTTACATCATGTAAATATTTACATTGCATTGCAATATTGTCTTATGGTTGGCAAAGCATTCACTTGGAAGGCAGTAACAGACTCAGCATTAACAGCAGCCATTGAAAGACCCTTCCAGAGGGGGTTGACAACAGGGAAAAAAGAGAACTTAAATGCATTAGTGTGGGCATTAATGTTGGGGTTAGCATCTATAGTTGTACAAGCCCTGCATTTCAATTAAACAGGTGCCAACATGTATGGCATATCATATCTCAAAGGGTTGTGGGTTTAGAAGCATTGGGAATGGGGTTAGAGTGAGTTTCCAGGTTTGTGAGATCATTCAACATTTAGTTGATGGTAACATTTCTCCTGCTCTTATTTATTCTACAGAAATGAAGAAAAACATGCACTTATAACAAAAACAGAAGCTAAAGAGGTAGTGACACAAACTATGTTTAGTGTGATTTAATTGTATTGATGTTTTACTAAGTTTTGGTTAAAGGGCAACTTTCGCTTAACAATAAGGTTTTTGACAGCTTTTCAAAGCATCGGATTTAATATTGAAAGTACCGGACATGGTAATTTTCCGTTGTAAAGGCCAATAAATTATTGCAAGTGCCTTAGGAATGAACCCTCAAAGAGGCCTGGGTCCTCTATAAATCTATAAATTACTATAAATGAAACTTTGAGAAATGCTGTTTGCATCAGGGAAAAAAGAGAATTTAACTAAACCTATCACAAGAATGAAATGACGACAGATTGATTATTCCATTTCGTAAGCAAAAAAGGCGATGTGACTTCTTGTTAGTTTGAAGGATTTATTGCGCATGATTGTCTTGTATTTCTTCACCTTTACAGCATTAAAGTACCTGATGAGAAATGGTAAACAACCGGACAATATCATATTTTTTTACACTGTTTTGTTGTTATTAATTATTTTCTTTCCTTGCAGCTATTCTTATTAAAAGAATGTGATTTTGACAGACGACAACCATCTCTGAAATTTATTTTAAAGAAAAACCCACATTACTCAAGGGGTGAGATGAAGCTGTATCTTAAATCGCAGGTACCAAACAACTGTTTCCATTTCCAAAGATATATTATATTCATACTGTTCTCGTCAAGTAAAAACTTGAACCTTATCCCTGGGTTACCTTGCTGTTATAAGTACTGTTATTTGGTTATGATTCCTCTCCAGTGGAGCTATCCCCTTATCAAAGATTCATTAAAGGTGATCACAGTCAATGTCCCTGCCCTCCCCCACTTGGGAAACTGATAAATCTAGCAACTCATAAATAATTCATAAAAGGAAACAGAAGATTGGGTTTAGTAATCAATAGTTGTATATCTGATACAACATTCTCCTGATTTACATAAAATTTCCACTCAATTTTTTTACGTAGATGCCTTTTGTTAGAAAAATCATGGTTGGATATGAACACTTGAATATTAAGTTGTTTACAATGTTGGCATTGGTGTTGTATTTCATCTTTCCACTTTGCAGGAGTTTTGTAAATTTGATACAATAAGTAAACCTTTATTACATGCAGGTTTGAGCTTTGTAGAAGTTAAGGGGTGACGACTGCTAAAAAATGACTGAAATTTGGCAATTTTTTTTACTTTGAACTAGTTACAATGTACTTCAACTTGCATAATATATGATATACAAGATTGAAATGTAAATGTTGGCAGGAGTTTGACAAAACCAATATTTACCTACTCTTGAAGATTGTACAACGTTCTCATGAAGTTTGGGGGGGAAAAGATGGATTGGAAGAGGCGAGGGAAGAGAAAGCAGAAAAAAGAGAGGCACAGAAACAAAAGAAATTTGACAAGAAAGTCAAAGGTGAGTTGTTGTTTCAAAATTGGGGATGTTACCTTCTTCTTAAATTGGCTCAGGGTTATTTATACAGATGTACATGGATTTCATTAATATCTTGAGTATTTCTACTGATTGTTTACTATCATTGCAAATAATCAGCACTATTACAATTATTTGGTTTTATCAACGGAGTTGACAATGTAAATTGGCCACCGTACAGAGATTCTAAAAGCTGACGTTTCGAGCGAACCCATTTGCTCTGATGAAGCTCGAAACGTCAGCTTTTAGAATCTCTGTACGGTGGCCAATTTACATTGTCAACTCTGTTGATAAAACCAAAATTTTTGTGTACTACTTCCCCACCGACGCAGCACCACAGTTTCTTTAGAAACTACCCCTTTCCCTATTACAATTACTTGTATTATTAGAGCGGTTTTCAAATGAGTGTCGTAAAACCAAAACCAAAGTAATTACTTTGGCCAATCAAAAAGGAAGGAGACAAACCAGTAAACCAATCAAAACTTGAAGTAATTACACGTCGCCGACACAATGTGTGGGAAAAGTGCATGCACAAGCCACAATTGGTTTTGCTTTCACTTCTGATTGGTTGAAAAAATGGCGCGAGAACTTTGAACCAATCACTGAGTGAAGTAATCATAAACCAAAGTAATTCACTAATTACTTTCGACCAATTGAAAACCACTCCATCATTATCATTAGGTGAAAGTGCCCCAAAAAGGTGCCCACATCCTAATCTCTTTATTTTCTCTCTTAAAATTATTCGGGGAAAGATCTCATGGATATACCCATCACGAGTCCCCTAGGTTAAACTGTCATTTTACAGATTAAGCCTAAGAGCCCATTTCAGTGATTGGATCTAAACTTTTGTTTATCTTATTGCTATAGCAATATTTAGTTCTAGAAACTGATTTACAATGGTCATTTTTTTAGAGTTATGGTTGGTGTGTATATCCATGAGATCCTTGCCAGTATTCATGAATGTACATTGCAAGTGTCATCTTCAGAATGTGAAACAAATCAGTTGCCATTTTGGGTTACTATTCACCGACCACTCTGGTTTCTTTTATAAGTGAACAAAGGAATCCTTGTTCAAATTTAAAAAAAATGATTAAAAACTACGAGCTTTCAACTGCCCGAACTGCAGTCTTCGATGGGTAAAATGAATGATAAGAAAGCAATGAGAAAATTTGAATAAAAGCGTGAATTGTGAAATAATAAAAATGTAAATGGTTATGAATGCTGGTTTTGACATTTGTATTGTAGCTTACAACTAATGACATGTAAGCTTTGACACTGTTGCATACTACAGTGCAATAATCACTTATTGACAGTTTCACAAATGGTTTGGGCATGGATTCACGTTGTTTGGTTGTTTTCTCGAAGTGAACTTTCTTAGAAGTCCTTAAAATTGACAATTTATTTTGCCAAAAGTGTATAATTAACAGGCTGTTTAATGCATTAAGTGCCAGACTCTTCCAAGTTCTAAAATATCTTTGGCTTTCTGATTGGCAGAGCTTCGACGGGCTGTGAGGACAAGTACCTGGAAAAAAGATACCAGTCGTCACAAACATGAGTTTCCCAAGGCAGGGGAGGATGGAGAGGAGGTTTATGATGAAGAAACAGATACGTGGACAAAAACATGCAAAACATGTGGCTATCAATTAACTTATGAAAAGATGTGATGAAAGTGGAAACAATGTATTTAACTCAGTGCAGTGTATAGACCTTATTCCAAAATGGCCGTCATTTAAATATTCTTTTGTTTTTATTCAAATTAGCCCTTGATGCCTCATTCTTGAGCTGCAAATTCAAAAGAATATTTTGCCTTGAATGAGGCATCAAGGTCTAATTTCAATAAAAACAAAAGAATATCTAAATGACGGCCATTTTGGAATAAGGTGTATATAATACTTTAATGGAAATAAAAAAATGGCAAACTTGCTTGATTCATCTTTGTTCTCTGTTGCTATGAACCAAATTACTGGTCATGCAATAATGTGGTCACATTGGGAAGCTGTGCTCATCAAGTGATTTTCAACTGCAGTGACTATAGTTGAAACCTCTGCCATTGCACCAACACCTAAAACAGATGTTTTCCTTCTTAAGTATGGAAAGTTCTCACTAGTGTTTGATTATCCAAAACAAAAGAAAAAAACATGTGAATAGAGGTGTTGCATGGCAGGAACAATAGATTCTTTTTCCCATGGGAACAAATGTTTTTCAAATGCAAAACATTTTCATTGTTCCTGCCATGAAACATGGCTGTCGTGCAAAACCTCTATATTGGCTCAAATCCTGGAGGATTAAGTCAGGAAGAAGATGAAGAAGAAGAAGTGAAAAACTACAATGTATCTTATTCTAATGTAATAGGTATTTGTCATTTTCTAATTTTAAATATGCAAGTTTCAGGCATTAAAATATTCACATTAATGTGTATATCGAATCCAAAGTTTTGAATTTGGTGTTTTGAATTTGAGTGTCAGACAAATATTTTCATTTGACTCAGAATCTGTAAAGGACATAAGTTCTTCACTGTCCAACAAGAAATTCATCTATACTTGATAGTTAAATAGTGGACGCTTCCATGGTGCTACAATGCAGTGTGAAAAGTAAACAACTCTTCGAGACATTTTCTATGTCGTAAGCGTTGCTCTGTGCACAATCTCATTCCCAAAGAAGGCCTTAAAAAAAAAAAAATTGACATTTTCAAATTTATTTTGTCACTTACTAATCTAGACACAACAAGCTTCAAAATACCGGTACTGTAGGTAAACATTGGTTCAGTATTTGTTTCGGTGCACAAGATATTTTGAGCTGTGGTAAGAAACTGGATGTCAACACACTGTTGGCCAGCCCAAAATTTTTAAACTGATGGTCTCTAACAGAGAAGAGATACTTAAAAATATAAATGTGGAAGTGTCAAGACAGGGTAAAAATGAAAACTGCTTCTTTACTGTTGACGTTTGTGGCTCAAAGCTGCCCAATATTGTATCCAAAAATCACAGTGGCTACACCCTTCATATATGGCATGCAATCTGTGACAGTGCATGGCTGAACCCTTCCTTTTTTTACTGGCAATTTGATAGCAACTAGACAAAAAACGTCAGTTTTTACCATGTCCAAGGTTTCTGATATCAAGAGATAACTTAAAATTGCATTTAGTACCAAAAACCTTTTAAGTGTCAACATGTACTTCACAGTACCCCTTTGTGCCAACAAAGTTCTTATCTTAAATATAACCATAATCTGGATTTCCCAGTTTACATGTAGCTTTAGAGATGAAAGATCTAATGATCTGTCAAGCAACCAGTCTCTATATTTTGTAGCTTATTATTTTTTTTTTGTCTTGCATTAAAAATAATTATGTTACCTGTGTCCCCACAAGCCAGAGTCTTTGTTATTGGTGGAATGTGGGTATATCCCATTTGAATCAATTGTTTTACTTGCACTGAAGTGATAGGATGTTGCCACATAAATGTGTTCATTGCAGGACAGAATAACAACGGCTTCTTGACATCCCATGCACGAAGTGTGCACGTCTGCATGCAAACAACATAATCATGTTATTATTATTATGTGTAAATAAATTAATTAAAAACAATACAACATATTATTTGCTCACTAGAGGGTACTTAGTCCGTCAGAAGTCTGTCTAGTTTAACATTTTAGAGTATTTCCTTGTCCTTGTGTGCGACCATTTCCATTACTAGGGAAAACAATCTGCTGGATTACATGGGAATAGAGATAGCAGTTACCCCCTTCCTCTCCCCCCTCTGTAGTTTTGCTTTCTAACAGATACCCTTTTTGTCTGTAGACAACAGAAACAAAACAAAAAAAGGCCATGTACACCAGTCCTACATTTCATACCACCGTTTTCTACTAAGATTTTTTTCTTTTTACAATGCATGCTTGGGTAAAAGAAACAGGGACTGCTCACAGTCTACTTAATGCTTAAAACTTCTTGTAAGGATTATTTTAAATTTTCAATACAGATAACAATTCTTTCTGCTGCAGTGAGTGAGCCTGATGTGAACAAATGAGGCAGCGCTCTAATCAGGAGAAGAACACATTTTTCTTTGAAACCCAAGGAATTGTGGTCATTAGACGCACAGTATGATCATCAGAGCCTGCTCTGTTTTTCATTCTCAAACTGTATAGATAGTTTCACTGCCACGCAACAAAAAAATAAATTCAAGACCATTCAATGAAAAGGGCTAAGAATTTGGAATATTGTAGGAAACAAATATTTTAAATTAAACACCTCTCCAATTCTCAGGTCTGTGTGCATCGTTTCTGAGTTATTTGTTGAAGCATTTCACGCAACTGAAATAAAGAGTTTTGTATGAAGACTCCGCATGGTCCACTAACGTGGCGGCCTGTAATCAACGGAAAACATCTGGAGTTCACTTTGCGATGAAAGTGTACAAACACATCTCCTCATGTACTTGAAAGGCTCAAACTGCTGAGATTCATAGAGATAGACTTTTTTTTTCAACCAAATAGCTTTGTAACATGGTATCACGCAAGGTGACAATTTGGAAATTCAAAATGCTGTACAGTGTAATTTCGAAAAGGAAGACGTCACGTTTTAAAATCTCAAGCTTATCGAGCTTAGCGTTAAAGCAGATTTTTGGTGAGAAGGGAAGACCAGAGTGCTTAGAGAAAAACCTCTTAGATCAGAGTACATGGAATCAACAAACACAAGCCACAAATGACATTGAGTCTGGGCATCAAACTGAGGCCTACCAAGAGGTTGTCACACAATCCATTGGAAATCTTGGCCAATGTGTTAGCGTCCAACGGAGCAATAACCATGAGATCTGCCCAGCGTCGCAGCTACTGAAAATAAAGATCATTGCTTAAAATTTTATTTCGAGCAATAGCTTAATGCCTCCTAGAAAGATTGCAACTCATGCACCAGTGAAATGGAAACCTCCACTTTGGTGCAGGAACAGGAAATAAATTCACCTCAATATGTAAAACTGGATCCTTCATTGAGCTCCATGTCTGTGCAAGAAATGACAATCAAACTATAATAATACAATAATTAAATGCACCATTGTTTATAAATTACAAAATTACTCTGAATTATCGTTTAACTCCCACAAACTGCCACAATGAAAGCTCTCAAAGTGGAGAATTCTACTGCTTAACATTTTTGAAGATAACTTCTATATAGAAATGTCCCATAAGGGAACAGGGGAGAGGATAGGATAAATAACAAAATAATCATAATAAATAATAATATTATTTAGCCTTTGAATAGCACATGTTCAATATATGAATCGTCAGACCAAACTACTAGGCTTAAGGTGGCTCAAACCTGTTTCAATACTTGAAAGAAATGTTCTTATTAGAAGGATTGACACTACAACACTTTGTTACTCAACAGCAATGTTATGGTACCATATCAATAACCAATTATTGCTCAAAAAAATTTGGTCTTTTTTTTTTTTTTTTTTACATAAAAAGTTACCATGGCAACAGGAAAGCCCTGCCTTAGCTACCCATATCTCAAAAATGAAGTCAGTGACCCCCATTTTTTATTTCTGACATGTAATCAGCATGCCAGAATGAAACTTTTTGCAAATTTAAAAAAAATAATGTTGAGCGGATTCAGAGCTACCTTAATTAATTGAAAATTAAAGGTAGTTCTGAATCTGCTCCACAGAATTCCTTTAAACTTTGCAGAGAGTTTCAACTTGGCCTGCAGATCACTTTTGTGCAATAAAAAATTGGGGTCACCGTGTTCGTTTTTCAGATATGAGCAACTAAAGCCAAAATAAAAGGTGTCTTTGCAAAGCTTTCCTGTTGCCTTGGTAACTTGTTACGTCTCAAAAATGACTGCATCTTGTCCGGCAAAAATTGATGTTTGACATGGTACCACAACATTGCTGTTACGTGATAAAGTGTTGTAGTGTCAATCCTTCCAATAACAAGGTCTCTTGAAAGTGTTGAAACTGGTATGAGCCACCTTATTAAAATAGGTTAAATTTTAGTTAAATGTACAAATATCCGTGACTCATCCACGACTAAGCCATAATTAAGTGAATCGTCTTGGTTTCTTTATTTTCTCACCTCCCACTCATGTCTGTCCCTATAAACTTTCACAGGAATTTTCTCCTCCTCAAAGAAATGAGTAGAATGATCTGTTGCAATTACCTGGATACTTGGCTGGGGTAAAAGTAAGAAGGTACGTTCACTTAAAACTTTAATAATACTCTCTTTAATACTTTAACAGGAATACTCATAAAACAGTGCATGTGTACACTGTATGTTCAAGGAGTTCTCATCAATATTAGATCGTTCTTAGTTGCAAATTACGACTTGAAGTATCCTTACAAGAAGCTTAGTGTACCTTTGGTTGTAAGAGATGTAGTTCGTCTACAAGTTTTGGTAGTCTTATGCTCGCTACACTGCCAGTAACTCCAACGAGAATGTTTTTACCTAGTTTCGTGGGAGGTGGAATTTCCGCCGCCATTTTGTTTGTTGTTATCCTGGATACCCCATACATAACGTACCTACTCCGGTATGGAAGACAGCTGCTGGTCACACTGTCCGGAGGAGCATATGTAGTCTGAAATTCCAGCCGTCCTCCCAGGCCTTGGTGGGGACCAGGGCCTGGGAGGAGACGGCTGAAATTTCAGACTAGAGCATAGGCCGTAATTAAAATTATGCAAATTAGATAGGTCGACCGCTCTGTATTCCGGTATTACGCTCAAAATTCAACTTAAAAAATTGATGTCAGTTTTTCACGCGTCTGTTCTGTTAAAGTAGCTGTGGATCCACGAGGCGATAGACGAGTGGATCCGCAGACTACTTTGACAATGTTATGACGAAATTCATTGTCGATAACAGGACAGGCGCATGAAAAACTGACATCAATTTGTTTTTTACAATGACAAAAAGGCAGAGGGGTCAAAATTAAGTCAAAACACGAGAGGAAAGCAAGACAAAAATGCGAGAAACTTCACTCTGACGCGAGCAATATCACGTCATTGGATAAATTCTAAATTTATGTGTCTGTCCGCTTGGTGGCAATAAAAATTAGCCAATGAGCGCGCGAGAATTTTGCGGTCATTGTAAAATTAACAAATTGATGTCAGTTTTCATGCGTCTGTCTTGTTATTGATCATGAATTTCGTCATAACATTGTCAAAGTAGTCTGCGGATCCACTCGGCTATCGTCTCGTGGATCCACAGCTACTTTGACAATGTTTTGACGCAATTCATGATCAATTCGTTTTTTACAATAACAAAAAGGCAGAGGGGTCAAAATTAAGTCAAAACACGAAAAAAAAAAAGCGAGACAAAAATGCGAGAAACTTCAATCTGACGCGAGCAATATCGCGTCATTATAGCATAATTATAAATTTGTGTCTGTCCGCTTATAGATCGTTTTCACTGTCACGCAATAAAAAAATAAATCGAAAACCATCCTTTGGAAAAAGTCAAGAATCCGTGATGTTGTAGAAGATAAATGAAGAAGACACTTCTCCAAGTTTTAGGCCCGTGCGTTTCCCCAAACTTCAGATATTCGTCGCAATGTTTCGCAGAAATTTACAGAGCCCAGTATGAAAACGACATGTTGGTGCACATCTGTGGTGCACCAATATGGCGGCCGGAAAATAGTGTCAACATTTGTTACTTACTTTGGCTATCTACGCGAGTGATCATCTGTACTGAACAGACAGCTATTTACTTAAGCACTTTTCCTAATGCTTTAAATTCTAAAAAGGCTCAAAACCATGAGATAGATATATATTTCTCAATAAACTTGATCGTCGCCTCGTGTCACGCACCGCTATAACTCAGAAATTCAAAATGCTCTGATTTCCAAACGAAGCACGCTATTGAGCTTTAAAATTGCATATGGATACAAATTTACCGCCTCTTATGCCTGATGAAGATAAAAACTTTCGTGGCTCTTTAGTTTTGAATTTTAGAAAATGATGACGTCACGTGAAAACGATCTATTGACAATAAAAATTAGCCAATGAGCGCGCGAGAATTTTTGCAGTCATAAAAAATCGAATCGTGTAAATCGGCCTTAACAGTCCCTCTCGTCCAAATTTAATTCCTGCAATATTGATAACTATCTAGGGATTACAACAGTTTTTAGGCTGGATGGACCCTTGTTTACTTGAAAATGATAAAACTCATTGATGGAATGAATTATTGAACATTTGACGCTTTGCATACCACAAACAACTTCTATTTGTGTTATCTTTTGACTGTCTTCGTAACGGCAATAAAAATATGCAAGCCGTCAATGGTTTTCATGATGAAATATTTATTAACTGAATTACCTGCAACGAAAACAAATATGGTTGTACTTTAGCCATGTACTGTATGAACTTTCAGCACAATAAGCCGGAAAGTAAAACAACTCTTGACGGTTACAGAAACATAATATTTCATTTATTTCATTCCTTCACCCACTTTTCTATCACAAATTGTCTCAACAGCAGTTTGAATGCGCTTTACTTTTTATTTTTGTCCGACTTAACTCATCTAATGCTTTCCGTGCGGGTTCATCATGCTTTTTTTTACCCCATTCTTCGACAATTTTTTCCATGATATCTTTGGCAATACGCTGGAAAGCCTCCTCAATGCAATTATTTTCCATCGCACTTGTTTCAAAGAAATTCATGTCATATTCCTCAGCCAGCTGTTCACCTTCCTCTCGTTTCACAGCTCTCGCATTCTCCTCTAAATCACTTTTGTTTCCAACCAACAACTTAACTACATCATCTTTGGCATGCTCATTGATGTTCCGCAGCCACTTTGAGATGTTCTCAAATGAATGCCTTCGTGTGATATCATACACCAGCACAATTCCCATAGCAGAACGGTAATAAGACACGCTGATCGCGTGAAATCTCTCCTGCCCCGCCGTATCCCAAATCTGCAGTCGAACGCGCTTTCCTTCCATCTCGATCGTGCGTAACTTGAAATCAATTCCAATAGTAGAAATGTAAGTCCTTTTAAAAACATCTTCGGAAAATCTCCACATTAAACTTGTCTTCCCAACCCCCGCATCTCCAAGAAGCAAGATTTTGAACATATAGTCATATAGCTCACGATTTAGCACTTTTTTATCCCCCATATTTTCACTTTCTGTTAAGTACCCTCTGAACTGCTCACTGTTTCCAAAGCCTTTTTTCATTATCATAAGTTGGTAGGCACGCGCAGTTTTTAATTTCCTGATTGGTCGAGAAAAACGCATGTGTCGCACGGGAGTCGCGTGAGTAAATAATTCGAAATCACACTGCTCTGAAAATGTGAAATGTTTTTTACCAAGACCAAACACTCTGATTAGGACGAATGTTTTTTGATAACCGTCTAAAGAGCATACATGTATTCACATCTTGACTAATGAAGAGTTTAAGCGACGACAACGAAAACGTCACTTTAAAATATAAACTTTGTCGTCGCTATCGAAAGTCTCTTGCGATTCTTCCAACTCTTTAATTCACTTTGTACAATACGGATGAAGTATCCTATAACTGACCTGGTACGAATACTTCTTGCGAAAGAGTGTTTCGCACTTGTTGCACGATTAGTTCTCGTCATTACAACGGTAAGACTACATCTCTGTGTTTGAGACGTGTGACTCATCGATTTTTTTTCACTTGCGTGCCTCTCTGGCCATGTTAATTTAACCAAAATAAGGGACAAAATAATTTAATTCTCGGAGTGTTGATTTAGAAGGCCAACATGGTGGCCTTCCTATCAAAAATTACAAAATTAAGGATAATGTAATTCGCTGGTAGTGTCGTCGATTCGGCCAATCAAACTATTCAATCTCCATGCAACCCACGACTTCTCTTCCTGGTTGGAGAGAGATACCAGTTGAAAGAAGTTTTGGCTTCTTGCGGGGTTAACCAAGTTGTTACGACGTTTGTTTTAGCCAGTATCTGCAGGAAGCGAGCCCGAAAAGCCATTTACAAAATTGTAGTCCGCTTGTTTTGATAAGCTGGTCTTTTAACATGTTCAATTCAAAATAAGAATTTAATATCTCCGTTCTTAAGATACAGACAAAATTGTGACATCCGAAAAAGACCCGAAATTAAATGTTTAGGGACTTTCGAGAAACGGGCAAACGGTCACCAATCACAAGAATTGTCAGCCCAAAGACACCTCGTAACGGATGTGACGTCACAACTCGGCAAGTACCAAGGCGTCTTCTCGGTCACCAACAGCCTTCTACTTTCAATGGAGAAAAGAGACCCCACGGTGCACTATGGATTTGATGGGCAGTTCCAAATCGTACTGCCAAAATACATGTGTGGATACGAGTCTGCGCTTTTAGCAACTTTGTACGCGGTCGTATTAAGAATTTATGAAAGATATACCTTCTGGGGGCTGAAAAAAATTGGCTTAAACTTTTAGTAACAACAAAATGATTCAAATTTCGAGCTATATCATTGGTGGGCGAGTTAAGAATGGGATTTTGGTCGCATTAATTGCGTTTACAAAAATTGAAAGGTTAAATGGTTACCTCTTCTTTAGATTCACTTTTCAACTTGCCTTTGACCGAGCTTTCAATTCCTTTTAATCTACCCATTTGATCAAACCATTTTTTGGCTTTAGTTAGTAGCTATCCGCAACTTTTAGGGGCTGCGGAGAAGGAGAAGCTGGTGCTATAGCCCCCCACTTTTTTCCTATGGTGTTGTTTTCTCCTAAGCCCTTCCCCCCCCTTCACACTTCCGTTATCCATACCAAAACTCAGCCCCTCCCCCTCCAATTTGAAACGTACTCCATGGCCCAAGCCCCGCAACTGGTTTAAGCAGAACCAAGAGTCCATTACGTGATAACTCTTGTAGAACCTAAATATTGGCGTCTCAGCAGACCTCTTAAAATTCTATTTTTTTTTTTAAAGCTCTGTGATAATGGTTCTTTCTAAATCAATTATTCAATCGTAGGAGGGAAGAAAACTGTTTTGGAGTAGTACTAGTTCTTTATGACTGGCAACTTATTTGAAATGGATAATTTGGCGACTTTGAGCTGAAAGAGATCAGAATGCCACATAGTCAGCCAATGCCTCTAGAATCGGTGCTCGGTGACCTGGTCTTAGTGACGATGTCAGTGAGTCAGTTTTTTACTCGGAAATGATTGAAGTTTTATTGCTTACAGTTTACGAGAGAAGAGACCTTAATACAACTTTAAGTTCAATAATGACTTCACTGCAGCGTAATCTTCTTTTACGTGTTGACCTTTGCTTGCTTTAGCGTCCTCTCGCTTGCTTGTTTTACTTTCTTCTCCGCTTGTCTTTTTCTTGGTCTCTTCCTCCTTCTTTGGTTTCACCTCTTCTCCTTTCTTTGGTTTGGATCCTTCTTTATTTGGTTCAGTGTTCTCGCCTTCTTTCTTCGTTTTCACCGGTTCTTCCTTGTTTTTCACCGGTTCTTCCTTCTTTTGCTTGGCTTGTTGCTCTTTTTCTGGGCCATCTAAAACTTTAGCGTACGTGGGCTGGTTTTTATCTTGCGAAGTGGAATTAAGGGTGGTGGACTTTTGTTCGTTTTTGGAGCGCTTCAACTCAGACTGGTGCTTTTCTGCGCTATTTTCGTCGTCCTCGTTGCCGCTATCTTCCTCGTCCTCGGTCGATGCTTCACTATCTTCGTCATCATCCGGATGAAAGTCGGGATCTTCGTCGGAAACGTAGCTGTCACTGACATAAACTAGCTGCTCGGTCAACGTTCCTTCGGATTCTCCTTGCTCGTATTTCCGTTTCCGGTCAGGTGATGACGCAAATGGGTCAGCTTCATTCACCATCCTTCGGTAATTTCCTTTAAGTTGGCGTTTAGACCTCCTGGGTTCGTCTTTTTTCTGACCAATAATCTGTAACAATTCCGAACACAATTAATTAGTGTTAATGTTTGTACCAACATAAAGATATCAGAACAGAGCGGTTTTTCTCATTTTTAAAAGGTCTGAAACCTCGTCTCCTTTGCGTAGTCTAAAGGAGGGAGAACTTTCTTGAAGTTTCTTCAGTGAGCAAAACTGTTAACGCCAGAAAGAGTGTCACAAATCATATCGAGGTATTCGGTCGAAAGTAGGTTTATGATTGCTTGTCTTTTCATCGTTTTTCTCTTGATCGACTGACCTTAATCACTTAGGACTGAACAGAGCTTATTCTAATTCTAATTCCTTTCAGGTCTTTGGCTGTTTCGTAATCGAGCGTGCTTATTTCCTTGCATTTTGTTTCCGACTGACTAAAATTCGATGAATCATGAGATATTCTGACTCCGTGGCTTAATGGTTAGGTGTCAGTAAGACTTCCTTTCCAAGAAAAGAAGAATAATGTCTAATAAGCAGTATATAGTGAACAGTCAACAGTGGTTACTGACAGTGTCCCTGGAGTGTTGTGATTGGTAGGGAGGTGAAGGCTTTGGTGTAAGAGCGAATCGTGTACCAGCTGCGGTAATCCATGTAACTCTATAAGAATTAACATCGTTGTATGCACAACGAATCTGATCATCATCATCATTATCATTATTATCATCATTATCATCATCTCAAGACGTGTTTACCGGTAAGCTTTGAAGCATGTCTCGTGTGAAATTCCAGGACCATTGGGCAGCATTCTTTGCTGCGTTCACACCTGATGAGGGAACTGAGATGACAAAGGATACAACCTGGGGGAAAAAAAACGATTGAGAAATTTAGCCAGCTGGAAATAAGGGAAGGCGGTATGGGTGGGACTCTTAGATTTAATCTTAGCCTTCCGGTTGTTTTTTTTTTCCTCTGCTCTGAGAGGCTTTCCTTTAGGTTGTCAGCTTTATTCAGAGATGATAAGACTATTCACTATTTTCTCCTACGATGATCATATGAAAGTGCCTTGTTGTCTAATCACTCTCCAGTGGGTTTCGTTAGTATATACTAAAACAGTGTGAGAGTATAGCACAAAAATGTGATTATAACTCATTTATTCCCGCAAAGATTAAATTTTAGGGCGCAAATCCCCCGCCAGTCGCTCGGAGGTGAAAAGAGGTTTTGCACGGCAGGAACAATAGATTCTTTTTCCCATGGGAACAAATGTTCTTTCTAATGTAAACGATTTTCATTGTTCCTGCCATGCAACATGGCTGCCGTACAAAACCTCGATAGCAAAGGATAGTGGGAATTTGTGTAGCCAATCAGAGCGCGCCTTTAACGCTATCCACTGTGTTGGTTTGTGCTAATTTATTTTATTCAATAACTACCGTGGAAGCTCTAAAGAGCCTTCCCTGAACCCGTTTAAAACCACGAAATCTCCTTTAAAATCCCTCTTGCTTGTGTCAAGATAATGGTTGAAATATTTTACTTTGAGCGTCAATGATCAATTGACAAATTGAGAGTCAAATGGGAAGGGAGCAGCTACATAAATACCAGGGTCTATTATTCTACTATTACGCCATTTTACCATATTTGGTCAAGAGAACGTGCAAAATAGGAGACTAATACACTGTATTGTCCCAGTTTGACTGGTTTAGAACAGATCCTGAAAACGGACGGGACGGGAGTTTTCAATGAAAGAAATTGTTTAACACGACGCAAAGCCTGAGAATTTAGCTTGTCATCGCTTGTCATTCGTCATTTCCATATCCAATCAGATAAAGGAAATTTGAATGGTTGTCTGTTGTTTTAGTCATTTGCACGCGCCTTATTATGTAATCGAGACGATTCTCCGTCAGTGCAGGAAGCCAAAATGCCAGAAAATGGCGTCATAGTGGCGTAATAGTGGAATAATAAATCCCTTATTGAATGGGACATTTTGCTCGTTGCTCGTATTTTCTTCGCCCCTTTGGGGCTAGAAATACTATGCAACTCGCAAAATATCCGCGCGTATTATTATATGTTAAACCATTCAATAAAGGTGTATTTATTGGCCTATTATAAGAGCTTACTCGGGAGCAATTAAGGGGGTGGAGAGGGGCTTAACCCTTTCACCCCCGTGGGGTTCCCCATTGACGAGTAAAATCGTCTGGCGTTAGACAGTAAAATCTATAAGTGGCACCCTTGGGAGTGAAAGGGTTAATAGAGCTTTTACGATACCTTCGCTCCTCCAGCCATGATGTTCTTATTGACCCCCCGGATACGATCAATTTTTGTCACCACAACAGGCTGATCGTGTGCGGAATTGTTTGCTTTGTATTCTCTTTTCGCGGGGGTTGGTTTGCAAAAATCCACAGCAGCTTCTGTGACAGTGAGGAGAACCTCCGCCACATCCGATTGCTCAAGTTTGTCCACTCCGAGAGCCAAAATCTTGCAAACATTAACGAGAGATTACCCAGTTATTAAATTCTTCAATTTACTTTTGTAACTTTTTTTTGCAAATAAAGTACTTATTTACCGAGGGGATTTTTTACCGTTACCAATTTATAAAAGCCGGAAATGAGGATGATAACGACGACCACACCTCTCAGTTTTGTGAAACCTTCTTTTAGAAGATAAGAAATAGAACTTTTGCAGGTTTTAATCACATGGCACTAAAATCGCCACACTGAAACGCAAATTGCCCACTGGGACATTAAAAACAACGAAAATTTAGATTTAAACTTGCTTTGTTTTAGATGTCCCATTGCGCAATTTTAGCGTTCCAGTTTGGCGGTTTTTGTACCATGTGATCACTAACCTGTAAAAGGCTCATTCGAGTCCGCTGCAAAGTAATTTACTGTCCAGGCTGATCGTGTGGTAAGGTTACAGTATTTGACTAATTCCTCGGTGAAACCGTTTTAAGAGCGTCAGCCTTTCATTCCATTCTACTCCCTTGGCTCGTGGTGTTGAGATTTTTTTTCTAAGGGTGAATTTGAATACCTCAAAAAAAGGGTCGTGCCGTACCTCATCGAACGGGCTTCAGGATTGGCCAAAAGAACAATAGAGCGAACAAAGATAACAATGGATTTAGCACAGAAAACAATGTGAAGTACGACACTATATACAGTGACAGTGTTCAACAAGAGGTACGACCCTACCCCAAAATTAGGTCTCGGTCTCTCGCATTCGCTGCACGGATAACAGATCTACTGTACATTCTCACCTGATCCTTGCTTTCTTGAACCGCTGGCCATTTTTTCTGCATAAAGTCAATGCCATTACAAGCCATGTTGTCAACTTGGGAAACTAAACAAAAAAAAAAAAGCTTTTTTTCTGAGGTTGTCCCATTGTATGCTAAGGCATGTCCTCTTATTACCACTTTTTTTCAATGTCTAGATGCAAACATGCAATGGCCTTTCACGCATGCCCACAACATTCAGGCATTGGCATTACCTTTAACGTGCGTTCTTCCATTGCAAACTTAAAATAATTCCTAATACAATATTATTATTGTATTTGCATCCCTACTGCTCACGATTTTCGCGTCATTAGCGCGCGCGCATACAAAACGCAAGAGATTTCGCTCAAACTAAACCCGATAGCGAAATAAATGCTCCTTTTCTCTCAAACGAGCACGGTGACCCCCCTTTTTTTCCCCCCAGGTATTGCTAAGAACAGTCTAATAAAGAACATATTTGAAGAAGAAAAAAAGTTTGATAGTAGAACATGAATTTTTTTTGGAAAACAGTTCCGTACTGGGTGTATTTTACCCAAGGCGAGGACTTCAAGCTAACCACGGAGCTGTCCCAAAAAGTGTACTATTACCACAACCAGAGAATCAAAGACGGCCTACATGAAGCAATACTGCTTATGTGAATAAAAGAAGCTTTATTTTCAAAATAAAATTTTGTGTCTCTGAAGTAACCAAGGCTTAAATTCTGTATGAAGGTGATTCGAATTTTTAACGCGAAAACAGTAAAAATACCCCATTTTAAGAGCCTGCTGACGCGTAAACAAGCACGGTGACCCCATTTTTTTAATGCATTTTTTTAATGTTCATATCATGAATGTTAATTATGCCAAGTTTCCAAAAAAGTTTGATAGTAGAACAATTTCAAGGGAATTACTTTAAGTTTGCTATCCCATGGGCTGTTATGTATATTTCCAATTTAGGTAATTCTGAACGCACAGAAGATCACAGAAGTATACACTGACAAAAGATGGTAGTCAACACAGAGGCTTGAAAGCCCTTGAAATTCTGTTATTGAAAATAATTCTCGTTGATAAATCACGATTCTCTTTATAAATTGACGGAAAAGGTACCGTGCAATTCATTTGCTTTCATCGTGGCCTCATTTCCTTTGCTAGGGACTATTTGCAATTCCACACGATTGAATTCAGACAGTACAAAACGGGAAACGACTGACTGCATGAATATTGGGCAGCGTTTGATGCACGTGATTAACACGTTCCTTTGCGAAGCACGACACCCTTCCGTTTCACTAAAATGGGGGAGAAATTAAAACCAATGCGTTTTTCCCTCTCAGAAATACTGTCGATTGGGTTTCAGGAAAGGCTCGACACTAAAGCGTGGTTAAATCTTCTGTCTTTTGAGAAGGCAGAAATGTTCTAAAACATCCCACTTGTATTCCTTAATTATGTTTCGCTGAAAATGACAAACAACGCTCAACATATCAACATAATTTTCTAAGCACCTTCACCTAACCTTTCGTTTCAAATCCATCTTTGAGATGACCCAGTAAACCAGTGGTAGGCAGCGCAGAATAGACCCTTTGCGTCGTGACCATGGCAGTTTTAACGGTGACTTCAGCTGCAAGAAAGCCAAACTGAATTGGTTTGATACTGTCTCGAGTGCAGCGATATGCACCAGATACTCTCTTGCAGACTGTGTTTACAACTGGTACTTCGTAAAGTCGGTTCAAAACTTTTCCAAAATGCAGTGAAGAAGTTTCAGTCTTAGCAACTGTGCCGCCCTCGGGCTCTGTCTCCGCAGCCATACTGTCGTCTTGGCGGTGAAGGGCGATGACCATCTAACGAATTCTTAGCTCTATTTATTTGAATTTCTGGTGCACGAGGGACTTTTTAAGTGAGTGATAAATACCGAGAGAGATCGGGAATATTAATCCACGTCAAAACAAATATGTGTGCATATCTGTTGATTGCGGTTAACCTTTAAAGTACATGAGGAAATCAGGAAAAAAAACTAGCTAATTAACGTTCACAAGGGAATTTCAAACCCTAGTCTGAAAATTTAATTATACCTGAGGGAAAAATACTTATGCTGACGCATGCGTAAGCATAACCAACAAGCTCAAACTCAGTTGCGTCTTTGATCAGAGCTTCCTTCGTTGGTACAAAAGACACAAAGTAACAACAAGGTAACGTTTCTGCCTATATTACGTCTGCTTTAATATGCTTGCCTTTTTCAAGTGCTTGTATGCGCAGCGCCAGAGAACTTGATTAAATCTTGGTAAACACTTAAGAATAAAGATGAGCATGGTAATAGCAGAACGCTCCATGAAATCATTTCCAAATGACAGAAAAAACTAAAAGTGACTATATGAATGTAAGGTGATAGGTTTAAATTAACATATGCAGTGTTGTACTCAACACGTGTACATGTTAGGTATGTTCTAGTAAATAGTTTCACGCGATGGAGTCCGATTGTGTGTTCAGGCATGGCTTCTTCAATTTTATGGAAATTAATAATTAAACAGTCTAAAGGTGTGATTACATGGAGAATTTTAGCCCAGGCTGAACAGCCCTAGGAAGGAGGTTGAAACGGGCTGAAAAATCCGCAAAAAGTCCATGTAATCGAAATGGAACTTCAGCTCGGGCTGAAAAAGGAACGTGATCATGCGCATCGACTTGTTTTCGTATCTCAGTAAATTTTCCCAGGCAAATGTGCGTTTGGCGCATGGGCGGGTTTGAGAAACCGGGCTCGGGCTAGGATATTGAAACCTTCTCCGTGTGGTTTTAAGAGGATTTCTTTCAGAACCTGGGCTAAAATCTCAGCCCTGCTGACCGGGCTGAAATTCGACATGTAATCAGGCCCTTAGAAAGAACCAGTTTGAGGCGAAATTTCAGCAAATTCTTTTTGAGAGGACTTCGACGAGTTTCGAAACTGTAAGCTGAGAGCTTACTAAATCGTGACGGGATGAGAACTCGAGAGAACACCAAACGAGAAAATGGATACATTGAATATTAACCCTAGCGACCTGTGGCCGAAAAGTTTACGATTGCCAACAAGACGAGGGTTAACATCATCTCACAGTTAACCATCGCCTAAACTTCGTCGACCCAGACAAACGAGCCCACAGCAGGGCTTTTGAAAAGACATAATCGGGAGTGAAACGAACATCCATGGATCTCTACCAAAGTTATACACTTGGAAGCATCATTGAGCATATTGCCGATCACTACAAAGAGCGAAAAACGCGGAAGCCCACTAAATGCACAGTTCGTAATCCTGAAATGACTGTGCCTTATATAGGAAAGGAAGAAAACATACACTTTGCAGTGCTTCGGCGAATTCGCAAACAGAAAGAAAGAACAACTTCATGAAAACAAGAGCAGGTAGTCAATGAATTACTTTTATTTGCTCTGTTTGTTATGTAAGAGAATCTGAACCCTATTTCAACGAATGATTAAACACTTTTTGCGCTTATTCTAATATTGAAAAATGGCTAAAACTTCCGAGGAAAAGCGCCGAAATTGCAGAAAAAATGTTCGATTTTCCGTATTTCAGTCAGAAGTTCGAACAGTTTTTAGTGCGAAGTCCGAAGGACGAAGAACTAT
Organism: Montipora foliosa; assembly: GCF_036669935.1. NCBI lineage: Eukaryota > Metazoa > Cnidaria > Anthozoa > Scleractinia > Acroporidae > Montipora > Montipora foliosa. Next base: position 2,419,239 of record NC_090870.1, on the reverse strand, counting down.
TAGGTTTAGAATAGGGCATGATACCTCAAGTAAGAAACGTAATATTTCCTGACCAAAATTGCGACGTCAGATGTCAATATTCTAAAAAGTCCGATACAATATGAGGCCTTACTTGACGCAAAAGAGGTTGAAAATTCTTCGAATTCTTTGTTAGGCCACGCGTAGTGGTGGGTAAGTATCTCGAACTATTTCATACAAGGGTAGTTGAGTCTACTGGCCGTTTGAGAACAAACAGGGAAATGTCGCTGACCTATAGATCCCCTAAAGATAATCTGTGGCCCATATCCAAATCATCGACGGGGAGAGCAGGTTAAGTCGCGTGTCTCGTTCTTAGCGGATCAGTCCGCCATTTTGATGTCGCTTTGCTGTGGAAGTCGACATTGTACGGACGCTTTTTATCGCACTCGCTCACTTACCACGCACATTGTAGAGCTATCCATACACAATCGAACAAAGGACCTTTCGCGATAGACAAAGATCCACTCTAATTTGTTCTTGCATGAGAGTTTCTGTTTTGGCAGGATTTTTGTGTTTCACAATAAAAGAACTCAACATAGCACTCTTATTATGAAACAAAATTGAGGTACCTGTTTTGAACGACTGCTGCGATACCGAGAGGTCACTGCTATTTCTAAAAGAGCTGCGCAAGCCGGAGCTGCTGAGTGATCATTTGCAAGGTGAGGTTCACAGTAAAGACTGTGGAAGATTTGGTACGATAAATTTATGCATGTAATGACCATGTAATAACACTAATGCAATCTAGAACTTCAGTGGGAATGCACAACAATTTTGTGAAGAGTAAAGAATTTTTGCTATGTATCAAAGGGAAGTTTTGGTCTGTTTCATTGCTTCTATTTTCTCCGGAGGGAATCTATCTGCCTACTTTACAACAACAAGCACATTTATCGCAACTAAATAGATGTGAGTCTTTGGTTTACTCAAATGTGCCCTTGTCGCCTTTATTTTCCTTTGCTTTTAAGACTGGCAAATGATGTTGAAACAAATCCCGTTAATCAGTGCTCTGGACCAAGGCCACTTCCTGTTTTCACCTTAC
>NC_090870.1:2405685-2410685 GCF_036669935.1 Montipora foliosa | reverse complement strand
TTTCCATGGAAAAATAAGCTATGTTTATTAGAATTTCATTTTCTGTGATAACTAATGTATGACTTCCTCTTCGGAACATGTTGTCGAGTGGAAATGGAAATCTTTGTTGCAAGGAATCATGAACAGCGAATTCACTGTCAAATCGATGATTCTGGTTCAAATAATGTTATGTGTGTCTCACTCAAGCTGACAGCACTGAACACAGTGGTGAACATTTGAATACCGGTACTAATGCCTATCACAAAACTGTAAAAGCCTTTAAATATCTTTTTGCTGTTCATTTCATTTTCTCACCGATATTAAAACTGCATATTGTGGAAGTGAGCAAACTTGCGTGTGCCATATTTTGATATAGAGGTCAGCTTGTGTTGAATTAACAGGAGGAAAATTTTTTGTTGGATTCAACACCTGTTTCAAGATTTAGTAAACTTGAAAACAAAGTAATTCTAGGAACGTAGAATAAGAGCATTTCATCTTATGCTACATGTACAAGTGTGTATTGCGTATGTAACCAATGAAACCATCTTAGTTTACTTTTACTCAGTACTGCTTATCATTACTTACAAAGGACTGCGCAAGCAATGAATGAAACTAAAGTGAACCATCTCACCTTGTTTTCATTGCCAACTGCTTGGGTATCAAAGAAATATAGGTGAGCTGATAAAAATATCTGATTTTCTCACTATTATTTTTGGTTTGGTCAAGTCCCAAGAGTAATACACCACCAAAGCCCCCTTATGTCAACAAAAACATGGGTTCTGGTTTAATTTGTTCCTGGTAGTCCCTGGTTCAACTTCTCAGCTGCACCGGTAGATAGCCAACTGGTTTGCCTCCGGCCAGTTGGGATTCTTAACAGTTGTTGTTGAATGGTCTGTTTCATTGGCCCTGAAAAGCCTCTATGGGAGTGGTCAGTAGCGTATGTATTCTATTGTATTTTGTGGTTCTTTTTAGAATTCTGAGTAACAAGCTTTAGTCATTTTTTTATATTCAAATTTACCAAGTGCCAAAGAAAGAAGTTATTGAAAACTGTCAATACATTGTAGTTGATATTTAAACATCAGGCCCCAGTTGTTCAAACGATGGATAGTGCTATCCACCGGATAAATCACTATCCAACAGATAAACACTAGCAAAACCAATTGAGTTATCCAGTGCAACTTAAAGGTGTGCCTTTTTTTTGCAGCTGCGACCATTGACCGTGTGGCTTCAGGAACTCTGACCAAGGTTGAGGAGAAGTTGCCCTTTATTACAAAGACACCAAATGAGGTCTGATTGTGCTGTTAAACCTCTTGTCCTGATATATTTGTTGAAAGATTTTGCCTCACTCATTCCAAAGGAAGTCTTTGTACGGAACCATTCATATGAAAACAGGTTTTATTTGCATGAAAATGCAGAATTCACATACACTTTTATGTCTAAAATATAAGTAAATGCACCCAGGGTCGTCAAACAATTTTTACTGGTACAGGGCTGTGAAAGTGGTGTGCCTTCATGTCAAAAACAAATGGCTCAGAACACATGGTTTTGGACCATTTGCCATTAAAATCTTACATTTGTACTGTTAATTGTATTGCATTGCCTCACTTGTGGTTGCTAAATTAAGTATTATATATTTTTGTCACATTAGATAAAGACTGCTCTGAGCCAGACTGCCTCAACTTACTACGATAAAGTTCAGAATGCTACTGTTGTCAAGATGGTGATTGCTAAGACTGGTGAGATGGTGTCCTTTACTGAGGTTCTTAGTGAGTTAGCCCTGCCAACTGATGGATCCTGTCCAGAGGATGTGAAGGAGCTTGTGACTATGGCAGAAGACCAGTCAAAGGGCAGCTTGGCCAGGATCAGGAACCTGCAAAAAAGGATTGCACGCAGGGGAACAAAAAAGCTCCTGTCTTACAAGTCTGTTCAGTTTACTGTTGAAAAGGTATGCAATGATTTGCAGGCAATAATATCGTTATTGGCATGTTTCCTGAGCTTCTGAAAAGTGCAAATTTTCCATTTGAGTTTGGTCATCATTTGAGTCCAGCTAAGTAATTTTCAGGTCATGGCAAGTGCAGATAGCCCTAAAATATCTAAGAGCATAATGAAGAAGAAATTCAACCCCTGTGACTGGGTTGAGTCAAGATTTTTCTTGGGATCACCTTACCATGGAACAACCTAGGACTTGATCGTGAGGGGCAAGGGCACTGAATGCAGTGTTAAGTGGTTCTCCTTTTTGCTGTTTATTTGTTCAGTTTGACAGATGATCTTTTTTTTTTTTCGGGCAGGTGGGTGATTTACAGGGCAGAGTAACTGACTTGGTTGGAGTGTCGGCAACTGCAGGCAAGAAACTGTTCAATGCAACCATGTACATACCCAGCATGGCACTTGAACTCAGTGGGGAAGTCTTTGTATCGGCCAAAAATCTCGTGTTTGCTTTTACAAAGGTAAAATTTAAAAGAAAACAGTGTAAATCCTGAGGTGAAATAGACCTTGGAAAACGATACATATTAGTCTAAGAAAGAAAAGTTCGGTCGCACGAGAGCATAAAAGGCGAAATATTTGTTACTTCTCACGTACAGATTTTTTTTGTTTTTTTTTTTAAATGGAAAAAATCAGGAAAGGACGTGATCTACGGAAAGAAAAATGGGGGTCACCGAGCATTCAAGAGAGTAAAATCGCTGCAAAGTTCTCAAAGCGATTGTCTATTCGCACTGTCACGCCATTGCGTGACATTTCCGAGAAGACCTGGGTCCACAGCTATCCCATAATGCCAAATGCTTTCACGTTCCATTCTTGTGGAAAATGTTTGCACCTTTAGCACCGTGTTTACCTTCGTGGTCTGCAATGCATCACGTGTGCGTGACATGCGCGAAAAAATGCGCAGTACCAATGGGCGCGAACGTCCTTAACTTTAACCAAAATTTCTATGAATCTTGGCTCAATGGTCAGCACCCTTGATATCTTTGAAAAGGTAACCTTGATACACCAGCTGAGGAGAATGATTTAATTGAGAATAAGAAGTTCAGAAAAGTTTTGGAACACTGTTGTGCCTGTATTTGAATTATTATTGTTCATGAGTAATGATGTAAATGACGTAACAGTGCAGTCCATCATAGCAAGCCTTTTTTGTGACAGGCAAGTTTCTCTTTCAGGCTCATTCTGTCAGTGACATGCCAGCAGCAGTTGCTAGCGTGGTGATGAATGTTACAGAACCTTTGTCTAAAGCAAAAGACCAACTTGTCGGCTATGTGTTTGTCAATCAGCATGTCATGACACAATACCTCCTTTCGTCTGCCCCTGTTCAGTGGATGCTCCCCCATGTTGTTGCCGTGGAAGATATTGCTGAAATGAGTATCACCGTGGCAGAGAGAGCAGAGAGTGAAGAGTTGGAAGACGACGAGAGTGAGGAGGAAACCGATGAAGAAGATGAGGAGGAGGAGGAAGCCGCTTGATATATTTAAGCAATTTTTTTCAAATTATTCGGTAACTTGTAGTTTTGAATCATTCAGTGTTAAACAAAATGCACACTACCATCTTAATTTTAGAATTTTTACAACCACATCAACATCAATATGTGTCTTTCAAATAACCCATACATATATACTAGTCCCTTCAATTTTTATCATGTAGTAAGTTAAATATGTATGTTGTATGTGTCAACGTGTAATAAATAAAATTATTATAAGTGAAAAATGTAACTTGTCCTTCGAACAGCCATCAACAGTGAAGGCCAATTTGAAGTTCATTTCTACCTCTTTTTCAAAGCTAGTGTTCAAGAGTGAAAGTTGTTTCAATGGTAATTAAACTATTCATGTTAACCCCTTGATTCCTGGGAGTGAGCCAGAGCAGATTTTACTCTGTCAACTGGGGGTGGCCTAGGGTGAGGAGTGGATGGCTTAGTTGTTTGGTTGCTTGTCCAGGGCCCATTTGTTTGAAAGGCGATTAACTTAATCCAGGATTAGCATGAACATTTGTTTCATGTTTTCAACTTTTTGGTGAAAGTTTCTTTTGCTTATTTTTGTTTTCCAAGATTTACTTCCTCTGATGTAAATTTTTGTCGAATATCAGTGTTGAACAGCATTTGGGAGTAGAGAAATAAACTCCTTGTTTAATTTTTAATCTGGATTAGCATTAATTGGCTTTTGAACAACCGGGCCCTGAACACTAAAGTGCTTGTTCAACAAGTGAAGTCCAATCTGTGTTGAGAATAAAGTTAATGTAACATCATACATGTTGTCAAATGTCCTTCATTGTGGCCTTTTTTTTTTTTTTTTTTTTACTTACAAAATGTGAGCAAAAATTTGTGCTTTACTTTGATGTTATGGAAGCAACTACAAAATTTAGGGCCACACAGGGCCAGGACATGCAAATGTGTTAGAAGCTTTTGTAGAATGAAACACAACAATAGGAGCTTTTGTTATTCAATTATTTTGAAATACATGGCCCTGTATTCTGAAGTGTAGTTTAGCCAATTTATTCAAAATTGAAAGGAAGGAATTGGTGTGAACGCAACCAATGCGCATTCTGCAGCGGTAAAGTTAGATATTTTTTCCTGTCTTGACTGAGGTTGTTGGAGTCATTGCTCTGCCCATCTTTATCTACTATTGTACCAACTTCTCCTCGGTTGAGTGAAGTTAAAAATGAAAAGGCTGCTTTGATAACACAAGAAAGTGTAAATCATAGCCTGCATGGCAGATGTATTTCCAGTTATAAAACTCATTAATAATTCATGATGGGAAAACAAAAGAAATGTTTTATTAAATTAATCAATACCGGTATCTGTATTTCTGATACAGCTTTCTCTTCATTTACATAAATGTTTCTTTCAATTTTTACGGTTAAAATGTCTTGAATCACCAAAAATACGTAGTGTACATTAACACTTAAATGCTGAAATTTCATAAGCACAATACAATATTCGCACCCATATTTTATCGGATATAAAACGTCTCACCTTCGGCTCGACATTGTATATCCGATACAATATGGTCGCTCATATTGTATTTAGTACTTATCAT